>NC_056744.1:1173893751-1174117118 GCF_019279795.1 Protopterus annectens | reverse complement strand
GGGTAACCCAGGACCTGCCCCCCCAAACAAAAATGAGAATATACACTTTTCCCCCAACACCCCTACAATTTATGGTAAAAAAGTAAATACATCTAAAAGCTTTTGAACATAGTAAGGAGAAGTAGAGGTATAGCCAAAAGAAGAAAGGGGACTGGAGGGAGGGTAACCAGGACTGCAACAATGAATACACTCGAACATCTACATTTATGGTAAGTGGACACAACTGTACTATGTTCTTCGTGTTTCACTGTTGCGGTCATTACATTTGGGTAAATTCCCAAAGCTAAGGTTGGGAGGAGGAATTTAAATAAAATTAGGACCAGCTATAAGTCCCTGCAAGACTGCAGTGGCAAAGCCAGCTCTGGATTTAGAGAAAATTGGCAAATGATAATGCTTGGTGAAAGTATGTACAGAACTCCAGGTAGCAGCTTCTAGGATGTCCCTGGTAGGGACTCCTCTGAGAAAGGCTGTAGAGGTAGATGCAGCCCTGGTTGAATGGGGTCTGATGCCATGTGGGATAGGTTTTCCATGGTGCTTATAGCAGAAATGAATGCCGTTGCCTATCCATTTTGAAATGGTTTGCTTTGAAATAGCTTTCCCCTCTGTCCCTGCAGCAAATGCCACCAGCAGTTGTTCAGATTTCCTTTGAGGTTTAGTCCTGTCCAAGTAGAATCTAAGTTGTCTGTGCACATCTAAGGAGTGCAGTATCCGATCCCCTTTATTCTGTGGGTCAGGAAAGAAGATAGGAAAATTAATGGACTGATTAAGAGCCACACTGGATACCACCTTGGGCATGAAGGAGGGATTGGTTCTGAGGGACACCCTGTCTGCATGAAAGATGATGAAAAGCTCCACTCCCATAAGGGCCTGTAATTCAGATACCCTTCTTTCTGAAGTGATTGCTAAAAGGAAAGCTGTTTTCCAAGAAAGGAATTTTAAATCTGTAGTAGCAGCTGGCTCGAAAGAAGGAAGAGTGAGTTTCTCCAAGACAAAGTTAAGGTCCCAGGCTGGAGTTGGAGCTCTCCTGGGTGGCCTTAAATTTTTGGCCCCTCTACAGAACTGCGTGTGCAGTGGGTGAGAGAAGAGGGGAGGCTCTGTGTTATAATGAGCTGAAATGGCTGAGGCATGAATTTTGGAGGAGGAAAAGGACAAGCCCTTATGAAGAATCTCAGTCAAGTATTGTAGAATCTGAGGTAAACTGGGTGTTGCTGCGCTCATCCCTTGAGGTTTGTTCCAGGCACAGAATCTTTTCCATTTTGCAGCATAAGATTTTCTAGTACAAGGCCTCCTTGCTTCTAAAATGATATCCATCACTGATTTACTGAGGGATGGTTAAGGAGAGATTAGGTAATTTGCCAGGCTGCTAGGTTCAGGATTTGCAGCTGAGGGTGCAAAATCTGGTTCTCCTGCTGAGACAACAGGGAAGGAGTCTGAGGCAGGTGCCATCGGGCCAAGCATGACACACTGCACAAGAGGGGATACCAGTGTTGGCGTGGCCAGTCTGGTGCAATTAAAATCATCCTTGGCTTGTCCTGTTTTATCTTTAGTAGTACTTTGGAGAGCAGAGGCAGAGGAGGAAAGGCATAAACTGATAGGTTTTTCCAGATGAAGGACAGAGCTTCAACTTTCAAAGCTAGCTTGTGGGGAATCCTTGTGCAAAATTTGTCCAATTGATGGTTCCGGGGGGAGGCAAACAGGTCTATATCTGGGCTCTCCCATTTGCCTGTCAACATATTGAAAATCCTTGGTTTCAGTTTCCACTCGTGTGGGTCCATGAGGTTTTCTGCTTAGTCCATCTGTCAGTGTATTTAGTTTTCTTGGCAGGAACTGAGCTTGTAGATTCACTTGGTAGCTCAAGGCTGTGTTCCACAACACCATGTCTAGTCTGTAGAGGGGGTAAGAATGTGTACCACATGACAGTGGTGTTGTCCGTCTTTACCATTAGTTGTCCTGGAAGAATGTGGTCCTTGAAGGCTGTCAGAGCATTCTGTACGGCTAACATTTCTTTTTGATTTACGTGCAAGTGCATTTGACTTGGTTTTCCATTTGCCCTGAATGCACTTCCCTGCCAGGTGAGCCCCCCATGCATAGTCTGATGCGTCTGTTAAGGTTTGGGTGGCAGGGGGTAGTGTGAATGGTAGTCCCTTGTTTTGGTGGCAGGCCTCTGCCCACCAGAGGAACTCTAGGCGTAGGCAAGGTATGATAGGAATCATTGATTCTAGATCCTGAGAATGTTGGCACCATAGGCTTTTGAGATACCATTGTAGTTTCCTCATATGCAGCCTTGCATATGGAATTAGAAGAATGCAGGAGGCCATGAACCCAAAGGCATGCAGTATTTGCCTTGCAGATAGTTGGGTTTTTGTGGCCACTTGTTTGATGTAGGTTGTCAAATGAATCCATTTCTCTGGTGTGAGGAAAGCCAACTGGGAAGTTGTATTCAAGCTTGCTCCCAGGAATATAATTTGTTGACAGGATACCAGGTGTGATTTCTTTTTGTTTATGGTGTACCCCAGACAAGTCAGCACCCTTTGAACAAAAGCCAGATGATTCAAAAGTATGTCCTGGCTTTCTGCCTGAATTAGACAATCGTCCAAGTATGAGTATATTTGAATATTTCTTTGCCTGCAAAGTGCAATGACTGGAGCTAGGCACTTTGTGAATACCCTGGCGCAGTATATAAGCCAAAGGGCAGTGCAGAGAACTGATAGTGCATGTAGCCTGCTTTGAAGCATAGGTATCTTCTGCAAGACTCCCTGATATGGATGTGCAGGCATGCTTCTTTTAAGTCTAGTGTTGCCAACAAGGCATCTTTGCCAAGCATAGGAAGCAGCTGGTGAAGAGTCAGCACCTTGAATTTTGGAATCACCATAAAGGTGTTTAGAGTAGAAAGGTCCAGGATAGGCCACCAAGAATGGTCTTTTCTGGGTACCAGGAAAAGTCTCGAATAGAAACCTTGCCCTTTTTCCTCTTCTGGTACCAGCTGAATAGCCCCCATGCTTAAGAGGGAGAGTACTTGATTTTGGGCCTCTGCCTGCTGATTTGGAGGTAGATCTGGCCACCCGCTTGGTGTTGGTAATGTGTGGAAGTGAAATCTGTATCCTTGGGACACTATATTTAAAACCCATTTGCCCTGGGTAGTGAGTTCCCAGTTTTTTGCCTGCAGACCCAATCTTTCCGCCTAAAGGAGCATTCAGTTGGGAAGTGCTTGGAAGTTTTAAAAGCAAGTCATTGAGACAGTTTTCCATAGGGGGAGTCTTACTACTCCCAGATTTGGATGCGGAAACCCCCCACTGCTTAGTCTTGTGCGCCCCCTGGGACTGAAACTTGGGGTTTCTGCTGTGTCTGGGTTTGAACTGAGAATACCTGGAAGGGGCTGGAAAGGACCAATTCTTAGAGGGCCAATGCTAACTAAATCTTGGAGGCTGAACCTGTAAGAAATCTTTAACAGTTTGCATAGATTTAGCTTTATCTCCTATCTTTTTACGAATTTCCTTAGCTTTGTTGCCAAATAGGCGGTCCTGATTTAAGGGAGCATCGAACAGTTTAGCTTTAACATGATAAGGCAAAGATTGCTCCTTAAGCCAAGCATGCCTCCTGAGCACAGACCCAGTAAAAGCAGCCCTGCAAGAGGCCTCTAATGAATCAAATCCACATTGCAAAGTATGTTTTCCAACCTGTTCAGCAGAATGCATTAAATCCTGTAATTCTTTGTTTTCAGCACAGTCAGGAATCAACATCATTTTTTGTTTAAGCAATCCAATAACATGTTGATACTTTAACATATGAAACTGGCAGTTTAAAGCCCTAATGGCCAAGGTTGCAGAAGTGTAAACCTTCTTACCCTATCTATCCAGTGCCAGTCTCTATCAGAAGGGGTAGGATTTTTAGCAGTAGAAGCCTTAATGCCCTTGGATCCCTGTGAAATAGTCTCTGGATCTGCAATAGGGTTTTTTAAAAAGGAACTTGTGTGAATCAGGAAACCTGTAATATCAGTCAGGTTTTCTGGGAGCAGGAGGCAAAGAATCAGTGGCCAAACTACATTCCGAAAAGGCATCAACAATGTCTAGTACAGGAGGTATAGCTAAAGGCCTATGCTGAGGCAGGAGTAAGAAATCCCTAAGCCTCTTTTCTGAATCAGAAAAATCCTGGCTTTCCCAGTGGAAATGCTCTCTTAAGAGTATGTAAGGTTTCACCAAAAGAAAAATCCTCTGGAGGGAAACAGAGGAAATAGAGTCCTCTGCATCAGAATCCTCATAAGTAGATAAGGGTAAATCCAGATCATCAGAAAAATCAGAATCCTGGTCAGAAGATTCATAAACAACTTCAGTCCTAGGTCTCTTAGAAGGGGGTGGTTGGCTTACCCCGATTAGAGTTATAAGATATTCAGCCACTCATTTGTTTTTTAGGCATAGAGGCCTGAGCATGCGGCCCAGGCATTGGTTTCTTAGGCATGGTTCGAGGTTTAGGCCTAAATGAAGAAGGAGGCGTCGGCTTAATATGCAAGTCCGTAGGCCTGAATATACCCTCAGAAGCTGGTGCCTGCACAGCGGCTCCGGACCCATCGAATGTAGAGACATCCGCAGGTTCCACAGTTGAAACATCTCGCGGCATACTCCAAATGGGTCTCTGTAGAGGCCTGCGAATCAGAAGTAGCAGGTAATCAGGGGCTGCGAAAGCGCCTCACTGAGTATCGGCGAACTGGCGACTGGCTTAGGAGAAGCGTGGTCGGCAGCTTTGGACCTAGGCGGCCTGTCTCTGTCTTCATCTTTGCGTTTTTTCAGAATACTGTTAGTCGGATGGCTAACCGACATTTCTGGATAATTGAACCAAGAACCGAAATATTTAGAGGCGAAAATATACCGACAACAGATAGTGCGCTGATTAAATAAGGCATAAAACTGATAGCAAGGCACGTCGTGGTCAGGGCCTAGGCAAGGAATACAGTACAAATGAAAATCTTTGTGAGGTATTTGCTTTCCACAAGTAATGCAATTATTAACTTTTACTGACATTGGTAAGGAGCAAGAAAAAGTTCCCCTAACGGGGTACTTAGCTTTAGTTGAAGACTTCGGTTCTGAAACTCGAAAATGAAAATGTCAGGAGTCGGCCGATCGGCACTTGCGAACTGCTTCTGCTTCGGGCACCGCACGGCAAGAAAGACTGATGTAATGGCGTCGGCTGCACGTTTTCTATCCCTGACAACCTGACGTCATGGAAGAAGTGACAGCAACCAACTCAGGACCCAAAACTTTTTTAATCAGGCCGACTGAGAGCTACTGCAAGCAGATAACCCAAATGTAATGACTGCAACAGTGAAACACGAAGAACATCAGTACATTATTCTGTAGCAAATCTGAACAACTGTTAGTTCTCAGGAAGTGATAATAAATCTGGAGGGTAAGCATGCTAAAGCTTAATTATAGGTGTTCTTATGTTACAGACATACAAGATCAACATCAGACTGCAGCCTAGGTACTACAGGCTTACTAGAATAGTGATGTTACAAACGCTGCATGTACAATAGTAACTTTTACTGTGTACTCTGCTACCTCTACTGTTGATTCTAAGAAAAAGGAACAATGTTTTCTTTAGGCTAACCAAGTAAACAAAACTGACATCATCAGCAAAAATAAATCCACACATGCTCACCCCAAAGATAGCAGGGTCTCTTAAATGCATTATGTGGCAAAGTTGAGAGGTAATTTACAGGTCAGTACCTGCTGATAAAATTCAGTCAAGAAGATGGCATTTAACATCAAATGTAAAATTTAATACTTAATGAAGTAAAACCTGAAATCAAAAATGGCTGGTTTTGGCACCTTTCTAAACATGAATCTTCAAAACATGGAAGACAACTACTGCTTTTTTTTTACATTATTACTGTATGTGGAAGAATATTGTATCTCTTACTACTGGAATCAGTGTGGTATTCTATAGATACCTTTAAATATCAGATGATACATATGCAACGACCCACTTCCGGATGTGTATTATTTCTGGATTAAGAGATATCATGGATGATATATGATGGCATGAGATGAGCACATCCACAGCTACAAATGATCAATACACAAGCTTTTGTGAAATTAGTCCATGTATACGTGTACATAGATTTTAATTCAGACATTATTGCATAAATGGATGGTTACATCCACTTTCTGCACAGCAAACCGGTGCAGCATTATATCAACATGACAATGGGTTGTAAATACAGCCCAGACCGCAGAATCCTTTATAAACGCATTCTATGAACACCTTCAGGAATGCATGGATCATGCGATCCCAAATAAAACCAAGACCCAATCCTCCAAAGGCAGACGTCCTGTCTGGTGGACCCCAGCCATAAACAAACTATACAATAGAAGGAGGAAGCTACTAAATGATAAAGCAAAATCCCAAAAAGGGAAGGCATCACTGATCAGTATTAGCAAAAAACTACGGGCACACATAAAATTGTCTAAGGCCAGCTTGAGAGAAAAATTGCACAGGACACTAAGGATAATCACAAGGCTTTCTTTAGTTATGTTAGGAACCTGGGTGGTAATTCCCAGATATGCTCAGAATTAGTCC
This sequence comes from Protopterus annectens, assembly GCF_019279795.1. Taxonomy (NCBI): domain Eukaryota; kingdom Metazoa; phylum Chordata; order Ceratodontiformes; family Protopteridae; genus Protopterus; species Protopterus annectens. Next base: position 1,174,110,545 of record NC_056744.1, on the reverse strand, counting down.
AAAATGACAAAAAATACACCGAACCCACAGACATTGCCAACATCCTAGCTGACAGGTTCAGCAAACTTCTCCCTCCCACCAAAAGGGCAAATATCTATCCCAGCAGAGTGCTGCCCCTGACATCTCAGATGCTCAGGTAAGAGCCCTCTCAAAGCAAAAACACAGCATCAATGGGACCAGATGGTGTCCCGGCTGCGTCCTACATGAACTCAAAGAAGAGCTAAACCCAAACATAAAACTACTGTTCAATCTCAGCCTTACTACAGGATATGTGCCCAAAGAGTGGCGTGCAGCAACAGTGGTCCCTCTCCATAAAGGTGGTGCCTCAACGGATCCTGGAAACTATCGCCCCATAAGCCTGACTAGCTTGGTCTGCAAAGCTATGGAAAGGATCATCATGGACCTCATAAATAAAGATATTGGGGACCTACAAACACTGGATCCTACCCAGTTCGGCTTTGTTAAGGGCAGATCCTGCCTCTTAAACCTGGTTGATTTCTTTGAAACAGTCACCAAGGCCATTGACGAGGGAAGGTGGTCCACACAGCCTACCTGGACCTGCAAAGCCTTGATACAATACCCACTCGGGCATTATAGATAAGCTCACCAGCTTAAATATAAACCCCTATATCACTAGATGGATTGCAAACTGGCTCAAGGACAGAACCCACATGGTTAGAATTGCTGGAGCCATGTCAGACTCCAAACCAGTTACAAGTGGTGTCCCACAAGGCTCAGTCCTGGGACCTCTCTTGTTCGGTATATTTCTCGGAGGTACAGGCCAACACGGAAGGACTGTGGCTGACCAAGTTCGCAGATGACTGCAAACTGGGTGCCATAATCGACTCTCCAGCCGACACAAGCATCCTCCAAAGGGCCTCATAGAAACAGACAACTGGTGCCAGAGCCATGGCCTCAAGCTAAATGCCAAAAAGTGTATAGTCATCCCCTTTGGCAAAAACAAAGTGCCCACAAATTACCACATAGGTGGAAATCCATTAAGTATAGAAGTAGTAATTAGGGACCTGGGGACCCAAGTTGATAGCAATCTCTCATTTGACAACCACGTGGCCAAAGTGGTTAGAAAAACATTTTATATAGCCCACCTAATCATGAAGGATTCACATCTAGATCAGGGGAGGTCATCGTGCCTCTTTACTCATCCCTCATCAGGCCCATAATTGAGTACAATGCCCCTTTTGGGATGTACCTTACCAGACACCTGCAGCAACTGGAAAGACCCCAAAGTACCTCACCAAGAGGATCAAAGGGCTCAAACAGATGCCATATGCTGCCGGTTAAAGAAACTCAGCTCTACTCAGTGGCATACCGCCTGTTCAGAGGAGATCTGTGCCTGACGATAAAGCCATGTCCAACCGAATTAATGGACATACTGCACCTCAGAAAATCCAAATCCCATTGAGCTATGCGCTCGAGAGACTTGAACCTCAGCACTGAAATAAATAGGACATGCTGGAGGGACAGATTCATAACCCAGAGGCTCCCTTCACTCTGGAATAAAATCCCAGTCCAGGTTAGGCAGAGTCCCTCATTGACTCTCTTCAAGAGGAATCTTGATGAGTGGATGGGAGATCGTAGGTTTACCCCAGGTATCACTTCTGTGTCACTGTTAGATAGAGGCATAGTATACTAACCTCGAAAAAGGGCATAGCAAAATAAATTTAAAATGGGTGGCGAAAGCCAAACACATTCTGGCTAGGCTTATAAATGCCCTAGGGCAGATAGCCTAGTATGAACCTATGAACCTAAAAGTCTGCCACATGTATACATATTGTATGAAGCATGGCTCATGCTGATGAACTCTAACACAAAAAGCTGAGAATAAACTTGCTTCCAGGCTATATAAACTGTATCACTTGAAATGGTTTCAAGGTAATGGTGAACCAAGGTTTTACATATCTTACCCAAAACAGCACTTGGACATTTCTTAGGAGGCTAAAGGTGTTTAGGCCAGTCAAGGTCTTCCATCATCTAAAGAATCTTCAAAAAGAATTGGTATCCATTTGGAAAAAGTGTAGAAGGGAGGAGGAGGATTACATACATGTCAGTTTTAATGGAAGAGCTCTGACTTTTCCAGTTCACATAATGCAACTGAATTATGCTATTTAGTCAAGAATGTCCAACATGAGGCAAATGCTCCCTGCTACTAAAAGCACAATAAAGAGTGAATGAGAAAGGAATGCAATGAAAAATGTGAAATAGGAAAGACTGTGGAGGGGGGACGTCTGCTGTGGACAGGCATCTGGGGGGCCTGTGTCATCTTGGAAGTCTTTTACCCCTCAGACTTGTATTACATTTGGCATCAAGAAAACCTACCAGGCTTGTCTCCAGTTATCTGTTGCAAGGTGTTTGCACATATATGCATACACACTAAGTAATCACTAAGCCTCTTCGCTTAGCAGAATCTAGTAATTTTCTTGGAAATTCCGATGCACAGGGTGCAAGCAGTCAATGCCAGAGCATTGCATTCATCTCTATTGTAGAACAGAGGGTGTGTGCGCAACTTTAAGAAGCATTTCCAGATGTAGGCATGTGCATATAAATAGTGAGCATGTACAGGCCATTTTGAGAAAACAGCCAGAGTGTTAACATGTATGAGTGTAGTAGTCAGTCTGTTTACAAGTTTATTTAAGTTCAAGTTACTAAGCCTCATTCTTGATTGTGTGCAGTAAAGCTGCTTGAAACGAACCCACAACTGTTCATCTGTTTTACCCTGACCGGACGAGCGACATGGTGTTCGAATCAGAACCAAGATTGAGTGTGCAACGTATTCAAGCCATGAGGTGCAGAGTTGATGGTGAAGGTATATTGAGCAGGTTGCGTGATACAGTCCTCAATCAATCAAAAAGGGCCAGAAATGAACTTCAGGTAACCAAAACTTGCACAAATGATTTATTTTGCAAAGAAAATTAAACGGAGCATTCATAAGGCAGAAAACGCATTATCAATCAAACGAGTAACACAAAACGCATTATTGATCAAACAAAAGGCACAAAATGCATTATTAATTAAACGAAGTGTTCAAAATTACAATATTTGACAAAATTATTAGAAATATTTACATGGGGCTCAGAATTACCTCTGATTTGCATAACAAGCATATTTAAAGTAAAACAAGCACAAGAGAAGTATAATGAGCATTAGAGATTAAATGGGCATAACGAGTACAATAAAAGGGCAAAATAAGCTTAAAGAGCAAGGTGACTGCATGTTTTTTAGTACAATACCATGTTTCTGGGCATAAACTACTATTTTGCATTGACCAAAACCATTCAAAGCATGACTAGAGTTGTTCGAAGTATCTCAGTGTGTGCAAAGTGTTTGCAGTGGGTGTGCTTTATTATGGTGCAATTATTTCAAAGAGTTTGTTATATGCAAAGTACAGTCAAAGTACAACCATTTCAAAAAATTTTCTTGTGCTGTGTACATTTATTCACAGAGTGCCACGATTTCAAAGCGTTTCTTACACTGTACAGAGTTATTTCTCAAAGTACAGCAATTTTTGAAGCATTCTTGTGCTGCATGCAGTTTATTTGCAAAGTGCATTAATTTCAAAATGCTTCTTACTCTGAGCTTCTTCTGCTGTTTACAGTTTGTTCGCAAATACAGTCATCTCAAAGTATTTCTTCTTGGGGTTGGAGGTTGGCATAATCCTTGGGTGGATTTTCTGTCTTTTTTCTGCTAATAATGAGGTTGGCATAATGGTTAAGGTATCTGCTTTACAGAGACAAGGCACAGGGTTTGATTCTCACATGGCTTGGTTTAAAATGGCCTACAAGGGCAGTTAGCCTAGTACTAATCTATGAACCCATGATAAGGAGGGATTTTGCAAAGTACAATAATTTTAAAGTGTTCTTGTGCTACAGAGACCTATTTGGCAAACTGCAGTTATTTCAAAGAGCCTGTTGTGCTACTGGGCATAATTACAAGTTCAGGCATATATTTGTGTGTGTATATTCATACATGATTCCAAGCACTTTCACTACTGTGTGTTGATATGGCAGAGGCATTTCGCAGACCCAGTCCACTTGTGTTTGATCATAATATTGCAGAGTTATATTGAGCAAAAATATATTTTCATACAAGCAGCTTTTTCTGACAAAGACACGTATGAAGGCATTCAGTTTGCTCAACTTAGCTGGGTCAAGGCCATTGAAAGAGAGCGTTCATTTGTGTATGCACCAGTAGTATATGCAGGAGAAGGGGAAAAAGCCATATTGTTGTACTGGCTGAAACAAGAGAGGACCCAGAGTGCTTGAAACCTAAATTTGGAGAAATGTGCAATCCCCAGACAAAATGTTGAGGCACCTATTTTATACAAGAGACCAAAAGCCAGGTGAAACTTTTGCAGCTTATATCTCTGACTTGAGAAAGAAGGCTAAAATGTGCAGATTTGGTAATTTGAAAGATAAGTTAATGAAGGACAGGCTTGTGTGTGGTGTTAATAGTGCTGCAGTGAGAAAGATTTTGCTTCATGACAGCGATTTAATATTGAGCAAAGCCACAGAGCTTTGTCAAATCCATGAGCTCACAGAAAGGCACACAAGTATGCTTGCAAGTGATGAGTTTAGTTTTAGCAGCCTCTAGAGCAAGTGTAGACAGCATGCAGCACATGGCAAGCAGCTGCAGCTCCTGTGGATTCCCAGAGAGATTCCATAACTTTCAGCAAAACCCAAGTCAAGTCTTGTTAACTGTCATAATTGTGGTGTCAATCATAAGTTTAAAAGAGAAACGTGCTTAACATTTGGTCAGCAATGCCACAAGTGTAAAAAATGGAACCACTTTCAAAACTTTTGTAAATCAAGAAAGCCTCATTCAATTCTTAAGAAAGGTCACTCAAACAAGCAAGCTGATCATGTAGAAAGCTGTAACCTTACTTTCTAAGTAGCTGATGTATCAGTGGTCAGTGAAAAGGTTAATGCAGTACATTTATCGGCAAAGAACAAAGCGTTTTGTACTGTCCTGTTCAACAGTAAACCCACAGAGCTCAGTGGACACTGGCTAAAAGTGTAATGTAATGTCAGTAGAAACATTTAGAGCTGGTGAGCAACTTAATTTGGCTAATTGTGTGATGCTAGTTGCTTATGGAGGTGAAGAGATTCAAACTGATGGGTCAGTAGTGCTTTCGTGCTATTCAGCTGGGAACAGTTACAGCTTGCAATTATGTACTTAGACCACCTGTGCAGTCATTATTAGGTCTCAGAGACAGTTTGAGAATGAAGTAGGACCATCATATGTAAGCACATCTCCCAGTTCCAGCTTCAGTGATGCTATTTTCTCAGAGTATGCTGATGTTTTCAACAAAAAGTTAGGCAAACTTCCAGTTGTGTACTCCATAAAAGTAGACCCAGTGGTCAGACCAGCGAGAAGAGTTCCAATAGCTATGAAGGACAGAGTCAAGGTCCAGTTAGACAAGATGGTGCAGCAAGGTGTGATATGTCCAGTCACAGAACCAACTGAGTGGGTGTCTTCCATGGTAGCTGTTCATAAGAAAAGGTCAGATGAAATCAGAACATGCACTGACCCAAGAGACTTGAACAAGGCATTAAAGAGACCTCATAATCCAATATGTACAGTTGAGAAGGTTGCCACCCTCATGCCAAATGCCACTGTTCTTTCTGTCTTAGATGCAGAGAGTTCATTTTGGCAAGTAATGCTTGATTGCAAATCTTCACTACTGACTACATTTAGCACACCATTTGGTAGATACAGATTCCTCAGGATGCCTTTTGGAATAAATTCTGTCAGTGAAGTCTTTGAGTGGGTAATGGAGCAAATCTTTTCAGGCTATCCATGTATTATAATAGTTGATGATTTACTGGCTGGAGGAAATGGTGAAGCAGAGCATGACAGAAACCTCAGGAAAGTTCTGGACAAAGCACATGAAGTGAATTTGAAGGTTAATCTTCTGTAATGTAAATTCAGACTACCAAAAGTTACTTATGTAGGTCATTTATTTACCTGTACAGGCTTATAACCAGACCCTTCCAAATACGCAGTCACTCTTAAGATGCCAGCTCCAGACAATGTCCAATCCTTAAGGTGTTCTCTTGGTATGGTTAACTATTTGGGCAAATTTATCCCTGACTTTAGTGAGTTATCAGTGCCTTTAAGAGAGCTGACACACAAAGATGTTGCCTGGTCATGGTTAGAACAACCCCAGAGAGCATTTGATAACCTCAAACAGCAAATTGCCAGCCTGTCTACAGTAAGATACTATGATGTCCACAAACCAGTAGTTCTTTCCCTGTGATGCTTCAAAGTTCAGTCTTGATGCAGTTATTCTTCAAGAGGGTTTTGCCTATGATTCTACAACTCTTACCCAAACCAAGAAACAATATGCTCAAATTGAGAAGGAACTTTTGGCAATTGTGTTTGCATGTTCGAAGTTCCATGATTATATTCATTGTCGAGATATCCAAGTCGAAATTGATCATCAACCTCTAGTCACTATTTTAAAGAAGCCTATGCATACTGCCCCAGCAAGACTATGAGAATGATGCTCAGATTATAAAAGTATAATTTCAAAATAGTCTACATAAAATGCAAACTTCTTCATCTAGCTGATACATTATTCAGATTGTCCAGAAATACCACAGAACAGCTTGATGCAGAGAATGTTGACTTTGATGTCATGGAAGTGCATAATTTTTCCTACCACAAGACTTGATGAGCTAAGAGATCATACAAAGACTGATCCACTTTTGCAGAAGCTCAACCACTACATCAATGTTGGATGGCTGTCAAAGCAATCTTGTGTACCACCAGAAGTAAAACCTTATTTTCCATACAGAGATGAGATGCTGATAGAAGATGGTATCATTTTCAAAGGTCACAAAGTTATTGTTCCCACTTCCTTACAACATAAATACATTCAGATTTTGCAGTGTGGCCACCCAGGTTCTGAAGCTACCAAAAAAAGGGTGCGAGAACTAGTATTTTGGCCTTCTCTGTCAAAGGACATTGACAAAGTGTTTTCATCTTGTTCAGTATGCAATAGAACTAAACCGCATTTGCAAAAAGAGCCACTTCAGCTAAGCCAGATTCCTGAACTACCTTGGTCAACAGTAACCACTGACATATTTGAGTGGAACAATCAGCATTACTTAGGGTTGGCAGACTCTTATTCAAACTGGTATGAGATCGATTTGCTACCTAACCTAACATCCTGGGCTGTTATTACCAAGTTGAAACATCATTTCTCAGTCCATGGTAGTCCACAAAGTTATTTCTGACAACGGTACCCAGTTCACCAAACAATTGTTTCAGAAATATGCAAAAGAGTGAGACTTTATCCATGTTACTAGTAGTCCAGAATAACCACAGTCAAATGGCCTTGCTGAACATGCAGTACAGAGTGCAAAACAATTACTAGAGAGGTCAAAGCATGACAATACCAATATCTTCTTGAATTTGCTTAATCTCAGCAATACACCCCGTGACAACCTACTTGACTTGCCTGCTCAGAGACTTCTATCTAGGCAAACCAGAACAACCTTGCCAATCAGTTCTAGTTTGTTGGTGCCTAATGCTAAAAACACCAGAGCAATTAAAGCCCAACTCTTTAAGAAGCGCTCCTTTCAGAAGTCCAGCTATGATAAAATGAGCAAATATCTTAGTCTGCTAAAAGAAGGAGAGACAGTGGGGATGCAAACGGGGAAAGGCTTTGATCGAATTGGTCAAGTGAGAGGCATATGTGCAGAGCAGAGATCCTACTTAGTGGAATATGAGGATATAAAATACAGGAGAAACCAATGGCATCTTCTTCCTGTGCCTGAAATGATATTGCAGCATAGTACCTATGATACAGACACTAGATCTCAGAGCAACCCTGACAATGTTCATACGGAAGAACATATCTCAATTCCCATTCACATTCCTGATATGTCCCAGATGTCCCCAGAGTTGAACATTTCTTAAAGACAGTCCCTGCTGTTAGTACCAATTCTGAGTTTTAGGTTACATGATCAGGTCACATTTCTAGACCTAGTGTAAAATACACAACAACCTGGACATGATTGTTTTGCGTGTGTCTAATTTTTTATGACTGCATGTCAAAGAATTAGTTCTGTATAACTGCATGTCTGTGTAACTGCATGCCAATGAATACTGTCATTCATTTGGTATATTATCTATTTGTCAGAGGAGGAGGATGTAGAACAGGGCGTGTGTGTATAATTTTAAGAAGCATTTCCAGATGTAGGCACGTGCATATAAATAGTGAGCACATGCAGGCAGCAGTGCCATTTTGAGAGAACAGCCAGAGTGTTAACATGTATGAGTGTAGTAGTCAGTCTGTTTATAAGTTTATTTAAAGTTACTAAGCCTCATTCCTGATGTGTGTGTGTGTGTGTGTATAATAAAGCTGCTTAAACTGAACCCACAACTGTTTGTTTTATCCTGACCGGATGAGCGACAGCAGAATCTCCTTTTACAAATCCTTAGTTGGCTTAGTTATACTTTTTGAATGTAATATTCTGCATGGTTGTTATTTTCCTTAAGGATTTGCTTCAAAAATCCCAGCCTCTCCTTGTTTCTTGAGCCCCTCCCCCATTTCATCATCATACTTTTCCACTTTGAATTATAGCTTTCTGCTTGTGCTGTGTAAGCAGCCTTAACTGTGAAGCTCTAAAATACACCTTCATATTGAGTAATCCCAAACTCCCTTGTTCTATTGGAATGATCACGTTATCCCACTTGACTCTTGGCCTCTTACCCTCCCAGACAGAATCCTTCAAAACTCTCTTAATTGCCATCGACAACTTCTCTGGATGTTAAGAATATGCCTGACCTGTATATAAAACTAAATTAAATTAAAACATTTTCACTGCTTGTATCTTGCTGTCCATATCCATAAAGAGCTTCCAATTTCTCAGTTTTTGTATCTTCGTTTTAGTCTATTCCCACATATCATTAGCTGCCATAACAGAATCTTTTGTAATACATGCATACTCCCTAGTACTTCATTTTGTGTCTCTGTAAATATGGGTATTGCTGAACCAATTTGTGTGTGGGCACACAATTTATGCTATTGCCTTTTGTTATCTTCACTAATTTTGTATCACAATGCTCCGTAACACTGAAATGTCCTATTCTAGTTATCAAGTATAACATATCTGTAAATAAAGCCAGCTTTTCTTGTGTACCATACCCATTATATATCCTTGAATTTCTGAGTCCCTTATTTTCTTTGCCAATGGTTCCAAATACAATGCAAATAAAGATGAAAGAGCACACCTCTGCCTGGTTCCTCTGTTCAAACAGAACTTATCAGAGAGTAACCTCACCACTTTACTTTTCTACTCCAATCCCTCATATATTCTCCTAATTAATTTCGTAATGTTATCAGGCAATGCAAATGCTTCCATTACCCTACTCATAAAATCCCAGCTTACTTTGTCAAATACCTTTTCTGCATGAAGACCCACAAGCAGCAGTGGTATTTTCTTACATTCTGCTTCTCTCTGGATGATCAATGTTCTGTTGTTGTCAAACATTTGCCTCCCATCCACAAATTCACACTGATTAATACCTATGAATTTTGGCACCACATTTGCCATTCTTTTAGCTATTATAGACAAACATTTTATAATCATGGTTTAGTAGTGAAATGGGCCTGTATGAAACTGGAGCTGATGGGTATTTACCCTCTTTATGTATTCCAGCTAACACTGCTTTCATCCAGGATGTTGGTATTATTCCTTCTCTTAAAATACGGTTAACAAAACCATCAGTTTTCCCATCCTAGCTTCTAAACTTCCAGAGGAATACTATCTACACTCCTGGGGACATTCCTGTAGATTGGTTATACATTACCATTTTTATCTCATCTCCTCCTATCCCGTTAGTAACTGAGCCTTATCTACCTCTACCCTTGGCATATTTAATTCTTCCATAAACATTTCCATTTGTGCTTTTTCTTGATTTCCAAATTTCTATGCTTTATGCAGATTGTCATAAAATTTCTGAAATATTTCTAATACCACACAACAGGATCTTTGGTTATTTTTCTGGTTATACACTCCCTAAGCTTGGCAACAACGTTTTCTACTTTCTAAATATTATGAAGCACAAAAAGGCACTGAAATAGTCCAGACTTCAGAACTGCAAGTTGGTATAACCACACATGACAATTGTGACCTAGGTTTAGTCTTTAATTATAGACTTCTTCAGAACAATGAATTGTAAAAGCACTGAGCATTAAGTACACTTGTATTAATTGGATAAATTATCTTAATCTCAATTAATTCAATTTAATCCATGCATACCCAAATTACATATTTTTTGAAACAGATAAAATACAATACATAAAATAACTACTATAATTTATAACTTATAATTATTATACACTAAAATGTTTTCCATTTTTATAAACACTAAAACGTAGATTAATCCCTTAATATGTTAATATTTTAATATAGGAGCAATACTTGTTATCATTTATGCCTGGAAACACTGTGGCATTTAGTGTTAACTGCTATTTCATTTCACAGATATCAAGGTGAACATCTAAAATTCCACCTTGGCTGTCTTTATTGATATGTTGCATCACACAAAATTTGAACTGATGACCATTATTTTGTTCAATATGTCTTACTAAAGCATTAATTTTCCTTGTATGTTTGATACCCATAATATGTTCATTAATTCTTTCTTTAAATGTTCTACAAGTTTTTCCGACATAAAATGCTAAACATTGACAACACTTTGCTAAATAAACATTTTTTGTGCCACAGTCATAATGCCCATACAGACTGATGCCCATATTAGCCACCACTGTTTTAGAATCTGTAGGCATAATATACTGGCACATACTACATCTTCCACATTTAAAATTACCTTTAATCCTACTTGTATAATTTGTTTCACTCATACCTTTCGAACAGTTGTTTAAAAGATTTCTTTTCTATATACATATTTGGGTGAATTACTTTTTAGTCCATACCGTACTATCACGTCTTAATCTGCAGTTATTATGTATAATATTTACAATATGCGAAGAATCATATGAATAAGTGGTAAAATATCCAAAACATTTGTTTTGGAATTTTTATTCTGTATAATATCCTCAGTTTTCTGTAGAACCACTTATTTCGCTATTTGTAATGGGTTTATTGATCATTGTTCTGTGAAATATACTCTGTTAAAGCCCTGTAAATACCATTATTTTTTTCGCTTCACTTCATTACCAATGGATTCACACAACATTGTGGGATATCCTCTTAATATACCTTTTATGAAATCCACTTCATTTAAGAATTCTTGTTCATTACTAACCATTCTGGCTGCCCTAACCATCTGACCTTTAACTAGCCTTTTTCTGATGGTTAGGATGCCAGCCTTGGTAATTTAAGTATGAATTTGAAAAGGTGGGCTTTCTGTATATACCAGAAGTTATAATTTTCTGAGTTATCAACTTTCAACTGTACATCCAAAGACAATTCATCTTGACTATATGCATATGTAAATTTAAAAAATTGCACTGTTTATATAATACATGAACATTTTGATTTTCAACACTACCTTCCCACATCACAAAAATATCTAAAGACGGGTGTAATGTATGGTTGGAATTCACTAGTGAACACATTGCTGTTCAATAGGATGACATTACATAATTAGCATATATGGGGGCACATGCTGCCCCCATTGCTATCATTTGCTTAAAGTAATGGCCTTTGAAAAATATACAATTGTTTAACACAACCTCCATTAAGGTAATAAACACATTGATGCGGTCTTGATCATACACATATATAATCCTCCTTTAAATAACACTGTAGCTTTTTTTGAAAAGATTTGTGAGCTTGATATAAGAGAATATAATGGACAGAAGTAGGAACAGTGTTGATAAAAGTATGTTTGAATTAGTTAATAATTTGAACAAGGATGAACAAAAATTGCAAGAGTTAATAAATCTGTTGGATATGAGGCCTGATAAAGGTAGTGGTACAGTTATGGATAAAAACGATTGTGTGAACTTAATGTTAAATATGTTAAGTGATGATACTCAAGTAGTTTAAATCAGGTACATTAGCATATTCAAAAATTGATTTAATAGAAGATTTACTAATGCAGGGTCAAATTGATGAGGCAGAGTAGCAGTATTTAAGAAATTAATATCCAATGGTCAGCAACATTTTTGTGATTCCAAAAATACATAAAGGGCTGGTCAACATTAAATTTAGGCCAATAGTAGATGGAAAAGTAAAACATGCTTTATTAGTAAACTTCTGGATTTCCAAAGGAATAAAGAAATTTAACTTACAAAAGATTCATGGAATTTTTTGGAGAAGCTCAAGTAGTTAGGATAAGTGAAAACACAGTATTGCTTACCATTTATGTATGTAATTTGTTTTTGGTAATTCCAAGTGAGTTAGGCTTAGAATGGCTTGAAAATTATTTTTGACAGGGATGTATGATCAAGACCGCATCAATGTGTTACCTTAATGGAGGTTGTGTTAAACAATTGTATATTTTTCAAAGGCCATTACTTTAAGCAAATGATAGGAGTAGCAATGGGGGCAGCATGTGCCCCCATATATGCTAATTATGTAATGTCCTATTGGGAACAGCAATATATGTGTTCACTAGTGAATTCCAACCATACATTAAACATTATACCCGTTTTTTAGATGATATTTTTGTGATATGGGAAGGTAGTGCTGAAAAAATCAAGGTGTTCATGGATAAACAACACATTGCAATTTTTGAAATTTACATATGCATATAGTCAAGATGAATTATCTTATTTGGATGTACAGTTGAAAGTTGATAAAACTCAGAAAATTATAACTTCTGGTATATACAGAAAGCCCACCTTTTCAAATTCGTACTTAAATTACCAAAGCTGGCATCCTAATCATCAGAAAAAGGCTATAGTTAAAGGTCAGATGGTTAAGGCAGCCAGAATGGTTAGTAATGAATAAGAATTCTTAAATGAAGTGGATTTCATAAAAGGTATGTTTATTAAGAGAGGATATCCCACAATGTTGTGTGAATCCATTGGTAATGAAGTGAAGCGAAAAAGAAATAATGGTATTTACAGGGCTTTATTAACTATGAGTAACAGTGAGTATATTTCACAGAATAACAACAAGGATATCAATAAACCCATTAAAAATAGCTAAATAATAAGTGGTTCTACAGAGGACAGAGAGGATGTTATTATACAGAATACTAAAAAAAATTGTGGAACAAATGTTTTGGATATTTATTTCATCACAACTTATTCGTATGATTTTCAGCATATAATAGACATTATACATAATAATTGGAGATTGTTAAGACTTGATAGTATGGTATGGAACAAATCAAGTAATTCACCCAAATATGTATATAGAAAAGGAAAATCTTTTATTTATTTAAACGTGTTGACTGGGAGTGTCCAACTGGACGTAGGTCCATTTTCAGCGGAGGCCCGGGGAGAAAAGCTCCACAGTAAAATAAACAGACAGTAGTTACATTGGATTACATAGCGATTAACAATTTAACATAGCAATTACCTACAACATATTTACAGATGAAGAACATAGTACATCAGTAGACAACTAGAATCTTTAACTGTGAAGTACATAACAGACATTAACAAATGTTACAATGAGAAGTTCCTGCTGTATAATAAGTACTAGGCTTATGAGCATCTGAGCTTGCTATAATCAAGGTAGTTAGTTGAGTGGAAAGAAAGGTAGTGGTTGGATGGGGTGGATGATATTAGAGTGGGAGTTGCAAGGGCATAGCCAGCATGTTTTTAGGTGCGCTTTTAGTAAAGTTTTGAAGTGGGTGCATGATGGTACGGAGGTAATTGTGGGTGGGAGTGAGTTCCATAATTTGGCTATGGCGCAAGAGAATAGTGCTTCACCAGCAGAGTTATTGGCTTTAGTGATCTGCAAGTGATTTTTGTTGCTGGATCTTAGTGGTCTGGTGGTGCAATAGGGTTGGAGTAGATTCTGGAGGGATGGGACATTTAGTGGATGGTTTACTAGTTTGTGGGTGAGTGAGAGTTGATACCACTGAAGGAGGTGAGGGAGTTCAAGCCAGCCCAGTTCAGCAAGTGAGAGACAGTGGTGACTACGGGTAGGATGCCCCTGTGGCGAATTTGGCGATTTTGCTGTAACAGGTCTCTAGCTTGTTTAGATCACATTGCCTTAGGTTGGTATATATTGGAGAGGCATAAAGTAGGGTGGAGATAAGGTGGGAATTTGCTATTGAAATCTTTGCTGCTTTGGTGAGAAATTGCTTATTTCTGTATAACGCTCCTAGTTTTTTGTGGACTTTTTTTATGGTCATGGATATGTGAATGTCAAATTTTAGTTTATTGTCTATTTCCACTCCTAGCAATTTGGTGTGTTCAGTTGGGTATATAGTGGTGCTGTCTTTTGCTGTGATGTTAAAGTGAGAGTTGTTTTGAGTATGTTTGGTGGGTTGGAAGACGAGTAGTTTAGTTTTGTTTGGGTTGAGTATTAATTGGGCATCAGATAACCATGTTTCAACAGAGGAACAGGCTTCCTGTGTGACTTTTTGCAGTTTGGGTAGGGACTGGGCTGAGCAGATGATGGTCGAGTCATCTGCGTATTGTATGAGTGCGCCATGTTTGGTGGCAGAGGCTAGATTATTGGTGCAAACAGAGAAGAGTAGAGGTCCAAGGATGGATCCTTGGGGAACCCCTATGGAGGCAGGTAGTTGGGGAGATATGCAATTCTGCCATACAACGGATTGTTGGTGGTCAGACAGGTAACTCTGAAACCAGTTGGTGACTGATTGTGAGAAGGATAGGTTATTGAGGGCAGAGATAAGTTTGTGTGGGACCATGTCAAATGCTTTAGAGAGGTCTAGGAAAGTAGCACAGGAGAGATAGCCATTGTTTTTATGCTGAAGGATAGTGTTAGTAAAGGAGAGTAAGGCAGTGGTGGTGCTATGGTTTGGTCGGAAACCATGCTGAGTACTGGAAAGGAGGTTGTTAGTAAGGAGGTAGTCTGAGACCTGAGAGTGTATGCATCTCTCTAGTATTTTGGAGAGTGGAGAGAGAATAGCTATGGGGTGGTAACTGGTTAGTTCTGCAGAGGGTCCACCTTTGTGGAGGGGAATTATATGTGATACTTTCCACAGTGTGGGAACGTAACTTTCTGACAGAGATCGGTTAATCAAGATGGATACTGGGTAGGCCAGAGCATCAGCTGCGATATGTAGGTATTCACTTGGGAGGCTGTCTGCTGCTAATTTGGTGGGTTTAAGTTTAGTTAAGCATTTTTTTTATGTTGGAGGTAGGTACAGGAGAAAAAGAGAAGGCAGTGGGGAGATTACTAGTTGAAGGTGTGGGTTGGAGGGGAGAGGGGTTGTGTTGTTTAGCCAGTGATAGTATGGTTTGGGTGAAGTGTGTATTGAATGAGGTAGCAATATTTTCTGAGGAGTGAGGGGATGTTAGGAGGAGGGGTACTGACTTTACCTGGTTGGAGGATGGAGTTTATGGAGGACCAGAATTGTTTGGGGCTGTGTTGTGAGGAGTCTAGGGCAGACTGGTAGTATTGGAATTTGTCCTGTTTTATTAGCTTTTTGACTCTATTGCGTAGTTCTAGGAATTTCTGTCTAGCTGAGGGGGTTTTGGTTTTGCACCAGTGCTCCCAGGCTTTATCCCTGTTTTTCATTTCTGACTTAGTGATTTTCTGTAGCCATGGGGAGGGTTGTGCTTTGGTTCTGGAAAATCTTATGGGGGCATGGTAATTAAGGATGTTCAGGAAGGTAGTATTAAAAATTCAACTGCGTCATCTAGACTGAGGTACTTTAGAGGATGCCAGTTACATTCTTTGAGGGATGAGATGAATGTGAGTGGGTTAAAGTTTAGTTTTTTACGTATCTGACGGTAGATGACAGGTTTAGCTTGGTATAGGTATTTTTTGAGTAGGAATGTTGGGGAGTGATCACTGAGGCTATCTGATAAGCAGCCTGTTATATATGACTGGGCGCTCTTACTGACTAGTATCCAATCCAGGGTAGTGTGCTTGCTGGAGTTTTTATTTATCCTGGTTGGTGACTGGACTAGTTGGGTGAAGCCATGAAGGTGTACATGATGGGTTGGATTGTTGCCAGAACAGGATTGCCAGTCAATACTGAAATCACCTAAGATGATAGTTTCTTAGGGGAGATGGTGGGTAGACCAGCTGAGGAGGTTTTCTAGTGGAGGGATGTTTTGGCCAGGTGGGAAGTAGCATCCAATTATGTTGATGGTTTTGTTTTGGTTAATTTTGAGGTTGGTATATATTATTTCTTCATTACCTATTTGTGGAGCTGATGATTTTAAGATCTGGATGTTTAGATGCTGTTTAAATATTATAGCTACACCACCTCCTTTTTTGTTTAGCCGGTCTACTCTTAGTATGTCGTAACCTGTAGGGAGTATTTGCTCACTGGTAATGTGAGGTTTTACCCAGGTTTCTGTCAGGATCACTATATCTGGGGAGTACAAGTCTATGGTGGCATGGAGTTCATGGACTTTATTGGATATACTTCTAATATTTAGGCTTAGTAGAAGGAAGTCACTTGGCTTTCTATTGGCTGTAATATGGTAGAAGTTGTGGTTTCTAGTCTGATTATGAGGATTGGGATTGGAGATGGTAGGGCCAGGGTTGGGGTGGATGTCTCCACTTAGGGCTAGTCTTGATATGCATGAGATTATTAGTTTTCTCAGTTTTTGAATGTGTTTGTTTATAAGGGAAACTATGATTGTGCTCTGTAGGTAATAGGTATGGTGGGAGGGTTACCATGTTAAATTGTAGGGATGCTTTATATTTGAGTAATATAGTTGGTAGAATATGTGGGGGGTGCATAGGGATGGTTCTTGAGCTGGTGGGAGGGGAGCTGAGTGCGGGTGAGACATGAGTGGTGGTGTGAGTAGTAGTACAGTGGTAGTGGTTGAGTGGGGGAATAATGGAGCTTTGGTAGGATGTAAGATATGCAAGGAGAGTGCATGCAGTGAGCATAGGAAAGGTATGCTTGTACATGTTAGTTGAGGAGGTGTGATAGTAGTGGGAAGATGGAGAAGGTAGTGTTGGGTTAGTGCTCTGGTTGGCTGTTCGAAAGAAATAGTTGGGGTATGAGCGAAACAAATTATACAAGTAGGGTTAAAGGTGATTTTAAATGTGGAAGATGTAGTATGTGCCAGTATATTATGCCTACAGATTCTAAAATAGTGGTGGCTGATATGGGCATCAGTTTGTATGGACATTATGACTGTGGCACAAAAAATGTTGTTTATTTAGCAAAGTGTTGTCAATGTTTAGCATTTTGTGTCAGAAAAACTTGTAGAACATTTAAAGAAAGAATTAGTGAACATATTATGGGTATCAAACATACGAGGAAAACTAATGCTTTAGTAAGACATATTGAACAAAATAATGGTCATCAGTTCAAATTTTGTGTGATACAACATATCAATAAAGACAGCCAAGGTGGAATTTTAGATGTTCAACTTGATATCTGTGAAATGAAATGGCAGTTAACACTAAATACTACAGTGTTTCCAGGCATAAATGATAACATAAGTATTGCTCCTATATTAAAATTGAAACATATTAAGGGATAATTAATGTTTAAGTTAGTGTTTATAAAAATGGAAAACATTTTAGAGTGTGTATAATTATAAGTTATAATTATTGTAGTTATTTTATGTATTGTATTTTATCTGTTTTAAAAAATCTGTAATTTAGGTATGCTTGAGTTAAATTGAATTAATTGAGATTAATTAAGATTATTTGTCCAATTAATACAAGTGTACTTAATGCTCAGTGGTTTTACAATTCATTGTTCTGAAGAAGTCTATAATTAAAGACAAAACCTAGGTCACAATTGTCGTGTGTGTGGTTATACCAACTTGCAGTTCTGAAGTCTGGACTATTTCAGTGCCTTTTGTGCTTCATAATATTTACATTGTTGGTCAGTGCTTTGTTGCTTTCTACTTTCTGTTGCCTAAGTTGTTGTGTTAAAATTTTTTATGCTCTGGAATTATCATCAAAAACAGTTGCTTAACAGTAATCTTTCTAAACTCTTCTATACTGAGGCAATTGCCCAGTTTTTGTACCTTGGGGAATAATATATAAATTCTCTCCAAACTCCTACTACTTGAAGTCACACTTTCCATACCAAATATTTTCATAAATTTCTTTAAAAATCTACCCTTTTGTTATATTTTTCCTTCTTGGATCCCTGGATACTTCCTCACTGTTAATTCCATTTCCCACCTATAAGCAATATTCCCTGCTGACACTGTAGCAGTTTTAGGTAGAATATAAATACATGCCAGCATAATCATTCTCCCTTGCCAGTGGCCCTCAAGTACTACAAATCTACCATATTATCTTTTTTCCCCCTCTTCTATCACTATTGGAGCTCCTCTCACAATTAATACAAGTGATACCTTTTTCTTTGCTCCAGATATTCTACTGAATAACCATCCTGAAATCTTTAATTAAATTCACATGCTCATTTCTTTCCAAACGTGTCTCCTGCAGCATAACTATTTGTACTCTGCATTTTAATGCAACTCACTACTCTTTTTGCTTATATCTGCAAGACCATTCACATTTAAAGATAATATGGAAGTTTCATGATAACTTATTATTCCCATCTGTTATATATAACATTTTTTTAATGTTTAGCTTCAGCTTTTGTGTTACAAGCATTCACTAATGTTTGGCAGGCTGATCTTTCGTATAGCTGGTTTCGTGACATATCCATTTCATTCTATGTTACATTTTATGAAATGTTTTGTTTTAATAAAAACACTCAAAAAGCTCACCCCCAAAACACCCTCAAAATCTTAAATACTAATATACAAAACTGTGTACATCTTAAATAATAAAGTTTAACCCTCTTAATAGGAACAATTGTTCCAGATTGATAGCCACACACTCAGGCCTTGAATTAACCTATAATGACTGTTATCCAAGCTAAGATGCATGACAAAGCATGTGCTTCTACATCCACTAAGTGCTGTCTGTTTTCGTCTTATCTTTATTCCTCTCCCGGATGAATAAAACAGCTTAAATGCTTTCAGAAACATTATCTCCTAGCTACTGAAAAAAATAAGTATTCTGTTTTAATTGTCTGGTTATCACATTGTCGTCGTAGAAACAAGAGAACCAGATATGGTTGCTTTCCACTACATATATTTTACTGTAATCATTTATGTGCTAGAGGCAAACTTTTCATTACATTCAGTGTTCTTTTATTTATTTGCTTTCCCTTAAAACTTTAAATCCAGACAAAGGCCTTAATCCAGTCATTCCCCTATGCAACAAGTATGAAAAAAAAAACATATCAATTTGTCTAGCCTTTTTTAATTGCAATGTCTATACTTCCTAAAATTCAACAAGAAAGAAGGAAAGAAGGAAAAATATGGGCATATGTTTACTTTATCCCATTCACACACAAAACCGAAAAATATTTTACTTTATAGCATGCAATATATGTCATATATTGTAAAAATACTGTTAAGAGTTTGCTTACAGTTAACTCTTTTCCTCTGCTTGCCTTCTCTTAAATGTTCTTCCAAACATTAATGCCATGAAATAGGAAGTCCCTTACAAATTTAACAAAGTCAAAAAAGTCCAATACTTCCAGGTTTTCTTGTTCTGGCATACATCACAAATGTAACTGATACTTTGTAATTCCACATTTTTTCATTAATGAGTTGCTGGTTTTCTTCCTGTTGATCTCCATCTCCAAAATCTCTAGCATACATCACAAATGTAACTGATACTTTGTAATTCCACATTTTTTCATTAATAAGTTGCTGGTTTTCTTCCTGTTGATCTCCATCTCCCAAATCTAGTCAATGGTTCATTTCCAATGTACACCTTGTGCTTTTCTCTGTTGATCATTTTCCTTTGGAAAATTGGAAAAGGTTTCAACTGACAGTCTCTCTGTTGGCTTTACGATCAGAATAAGAAGCAGAATCCCCTTCTGTTTGATAGCCCAAGTTTTGTTGGACAAACTTTTGTATTTCCTCCTTAGCATGTTCTGTATCTAAGAATGATTTTGATACTCCAGGAAAAACTATTCTGAAAATAACTGCATACAGCAGCTTGCATCTCACACCTACTTCTCAACATTCTCAGATTGCTAGAATAAATTTTCTCCTCTTCTGCCTGGTGTACAGTGCATAATTATTTTCCAAAACACTCTGTCTCCCACTTTCAGTACTTTGTCCTTCTGCCACAGTTTTTTGTCAGAATCTACTCTTTCTGCTGGTAGGATTCCATCTTTACTATTAAAGGTCTGGTCTGCTTTCTCATGAACAGGTTTGGAGAATACACACTATGCACCCTTTCAATTAACAACTCCTGCTACAGAATGCAGTTGCTTATTCATAAAATCCATACAATCTGTTGCTTCCAGTTCTCAGGTTTCCCCTACATGCTCTGTCCTCTAATTCTACGATTTTTGAAACATCTCTTCTTGAACAGTCTCATACTCAGCTGGCCTTTTCTTCATTTTGACTTTGATTTTTGCAGTTTTGTCAGCCCATTTGAATATGTGTTTAAAGAGTCTTCAATTTTTCCAGCCTTTATTCTAATCAACTCTGAGCACATTTTACTTATTCTTTCCTCTAGATTAATGGAAATCATGTCTTCCACCAAAGCTGGAGCTTGAACTGCTTTTGGCTGAACAGTTAATCTTCCCAGACAGTCTTTTCACCTCACTTTTTGTGAGTGATCTTTCATGTTCTCTGAATTTCTTTTTTGCTGGCATACAGGCAGTGCACTTAACTAGCCAGTTACTGAAATTTACAAGACAAATTCAGTAGCTTGCTTATTTGGAGTTTTTGTTTTCACACTGGGAGTTGAAATTAAGTTGTTACTCAGTGTGCAGCCATTTTGGAAGTCCTCGAAGTCCTCACTGTTGCTGGTTGGTTTTGATGCAGGGAAGACATTTGATCGATTTAGCTGGGATTTTATGACTAGGGCAATAGCAGCATTTGTGTTTCCTGATAGAATAATGGGGTTAACTAGTAAGATATATGAAGTGTCAGAAACAAAAAATCAAGGTGAGAGAGCTCCTTTCTAACAGGATGTCTTTGAATATTGGAATCAGGCAAGAGTATCCTCTTTCTCCTTCATTTGTCTTGTGCTTAACTCAATCAGCAAAGAATATAAGGGACTCACAAATTAGTCTTATTTACAATTATTATTCTGTATTTGATAAATCAAGAAAAGGATATTTCAGTGTTATGAAACATTTTGAGATGGTTTCAAGTTTTTTTCAAACTCAGAACATGGTGGCTTATGCAGAACTGCTTATGGATACCCTATACAACCACGTACATGACAACATAGAAACAGTATAATCAAAACAAAATAAAAATATGACAAACTCCAAAAACAAGCCCTCTTGGTGGACCCCCCAGTACAAACAGTTTGTACCACAAAAGAAATAACATCCTGTTCAAAAATAAAAAGGGCTATGCCCAAAAGACAAAACTCCCTCATCAGTCTCAACAAGCAACTAAGGGGACTAATCAAGTTCAACAAAGCCAACTTTGAGGCAAAATTAGCATCCCAGACCAAGGATAACCATAAGGCATTTTCCAGTTATAACGCAACCTTAAAGGGAACACCCAACCATGTGCTAAATTAATAGTAAATGGGACTTCTTATACTGAACTGCAGGAAATAGCCACTTTGCTGGCCAATAAAATTTGCTCCAAATTGGCCACCTTATATCCCTTAGTTCCACTCTGGGAAATACCTTCTACCATTTCAACCCCAGCTATCACTAAAGAACAGGTCCTCACTGCACTGTCTAGAGCTAAAAACACTGCATCAATGCATTTTAATATTCCAGGATGCCTCATAAATAAATTTGAACCATGACCTGTCAGGTCCACTAGAATCTCTTTTCAACCTCTGCCTATATACAGGCTTCATTTGCAGGGAATGCAGGACTGCAACAGTTATCCCTCTACACAAAGGCACACCCTCAACAGACCCAAGGAACTACAGACCCCTACATTTAACTAGTCTTATATACAAGGTACTGGAAAAATTACTTTGGACCTGATAAAGACATAGGACATTTTCAAATACTAGACCCATCTGAGTTTGATTCTGTCAAGGGCAGGTCATGCCTACTAAACCTGGTAGACTTCTTTGAGGTCAGTATAGTCATGGATGAAGGAAAAATGGTACATACTACCTACCTTGACCTGGCAAAGACATTTTACAATACCTCATTGGGTATTACAGAAAAACTCACAAATTTGGGCATAAATCTGTATGTCACTCAATGGCTAGCCAAATGGCTCACAGATAGGACACATGAAGTTAGGGTAGAGGAATCCACCTCCACCAAGAGGCCTGATACTAGTGGTGTCCCCAAAGGGCCCAGCACTGGGACCTCTCCTATTTGGAATACACTTCTCTGATGTCAAGGCAAATGTAGAGGGCCTTTGGCTGCCCAGATTTGATGATGATTGTAAAATGGGTACAAACACTGAATCCCCCAAAGGGTCTATATTAGAACATCGAATGTCCTAAATAGCGAATGCTCACATGAGCGAACATGCAGGACCTCAAAAACTTTATTGTGGGGGGCTGTGCCCCCCACACCCCCCATTAAATATATATTCCAACTCCAAGATCGCACTACAGCGATGAAAGGGCAAATATTCCGATCTTCACTGTACTACGATAAAAAACATAAAAACTTCAAGGTCCTGCATTTTCGCTCATGTCAGTGTTCGCTATTTAGAACATCTGATGTTCTAATATAGACCCTTCCCCAAAGATGCAAATATCCTCCAGGAGGGTCAGACACAGATAAATAACTGGTGCCAGAAACATGGTCTATAACTCAGAGAAAAAATGCATAATTATACCTTTTGGGAAAACAACCACCTTGCAAATAACATTGATAACACTCCACTAAGAGAGTAAAACCAGTGGTAAGGGGCATGGAAACTCAGGTTGACAGCAACCTGAACTTTGGTCACCATGTGTAAGTGGTAGTGAGAAAATCTTCTATGTGGCACAACTTATAAGTAAGGGAATGGCATCCTGACATAAGATCATCATTGTCCCACTATACTCAGTCATCATTAGACCAATAATTGGGTACAATGCACCTTTCAGCACTTACCTGACCAGGCATTTGCAACAGCCAGAGTGGTCACAAATGCTCCTCATTAAAAGAATACTGGATGCAAATATATCCTATGCAGACTGCCGTAAGTCCTGTCTTTGTCCTAAGTCTCCTACAGACTATGGGGACAATTTATGTCTTACCTACTAAGCATTCTCTGATCCAGCTCTGCTGGATCTGCTACACATCTGCAAAAGAAGCAGCAAAAGAATTACCAGATCCAAACCTAATCTGTGATAAACTAAACATGTTGAAGGAACAGGTATTACCATTTCTCTGAAACAGAATTCACATTCATGTGAAACAGCTCATCCCTAAGCCTTATTCAAATACAGTCTGGAGCAATGGATGGGAAACCACAAATTCATCCCTGGTTTCTCACCCATGGCCCTTGTGGACTGGCACAGTTTGTAGCTGTACTAAGGCAAGGCATATACCAAAGCTGTTCTAGCCCATGGACACGATAATTGGGAAAAGTGGGGAATAAATGAATAGCCTTAAAAGAGCTCTAGGGTTGTTAGCCTAATAACCTCCTATGCTCCTATGATCCTATACTTCCCATATTTACAAGACATAAGATGAAGTACTTAGGGGTTTGGATTAAACAGTATTCTGTTATAGCAGCTAAGGATATGTGGGATGAGACTAAACAAAAGATAACAACAATGATAAACCCGTGTTATTTGCTTCCATCCTCCTCAATGAAGGGATGCTTTGTATACAATCAAATCCACCTTTGGTCACTCTCAGACTTTGTTTACAAGGCTCAGGCTCCTCCCCTTACCCATAATCCCCCATTTTACTAGATTAACTCAGATTGGGTTTCCCACCTCCTATACCATTAACCATTATACTCCTATAAAAAGGGAAACCTATTCTGAAGTAGCCAAAAAAAAAAAAAAAAAACTTCTGGTATACAATAAATGGTAAAAGCATGACCAAGTCAAGAGTAAATTAGTGCAATCAATCCAGAAACAAGGGAATATGACAACTGGATTGGGAAAGGAGGAAAGCAGACATGGCTCTATTGTTATGGTCAGTATATAACTTTCATATCCAAAGCTGTCTCTTCCATCAGTCTGTCCTCAACAAATGGCACAGAGTTCCCAGCTACCATAAACCTTGGAAGGTCTCATGGAAGGATATTCTGGAGGATGGGTAAACCAAACGATGCTTTGGAATTAGACTACAAGTCCAGACTGCAGTGAGGTATGAAGGTATGGAAATCGAATCAAGCTGCACAAATGCCAACTGGTACTTTGAAGAAGCAACTGACCTAGTAGAATGAGCCTTAGGAGTGCCAGGCAAAGGACGACCCTCCTCCTTATATACATGAAAGAGTTGCTTTAGACACTACTTTACCCAATTCTGCTGGGAAGAGAGAGATACAAACAATTGGTCAGTCCTTTATTCTTAGTGCAATACAAATAAAATCTGAATTGTTGATGCACATCCCAAAGATGTAGAATGTATTCTCACTTATTAAAAAATACAGAAAGAAAACAGGAAGATAAGGGTTCCAGCACCCATGGAAGATGAATCAATTGAGAATAAAGGAATAGGAAACCATACCTGTTGAGGCAAAAACAGGACAATGAGGATCACCATAGCCTTGCTCCACATTGCTTTCTGTAGAAACTTCAGTATTAGAGGAATGGGAGGATATACATCAAGGAGATGGGTGGCCCATGTATGCACAAGACTCTTCCTCGGGGACTCCTCCACTTGGGGAATCATGACAAAGTAACTGCTGCATTTGGTGTTGGATGGGGAGGCAAACAGGTCACAGCAAGGTCAGCCACAGCAGTTGAAAACTTGTTCTGCTACTAATTAAAGGACAGCTTGTGAGGTAGATCAATAGATTTGCTCTGTGTGTCTTCCAGTACATTGGACATATGGAGGCTATACTTTGCTATCAGAAAACGGTGAGAAGACATTGTTCACTGCCAAACCTTCATGATATATCAACACAATGGGTAAGAACACAGTAGACAGCTGACCCTTTGGATGGGAGGATTTCGCCATAGCACCCTGAATCAACAGCTGAAGTCACTGATTCTCAAGATATGTGGACAAGGTCCTTGATCCTTCTTTATGAAGATGTATGTATGCCTTCTTCCAAATGGCTAGGACATGACTCAAATGGATCTGTTTATTAGTATAGATATTGGATATGATGGATCTGTTTATTAGTATAGATATTGGATATGACAGAGTTTCATCTGCAATTTTTAGAAATTTAGGAGGAAGGCTGGCTGCAGCAAGGCTTGTAGTTTTCAAAGATACTTTCTTATGGTGGAGGTAGGGACAGGTTTGAGTGAGAAGTGGGCTTCCATTGGGTTTCGTGGGTGGAGGTTGGTTCCTTTGATTGTCTTTTGTCTTTGATAAGTGAGACTACAGCCTTAAGGAAGTATTTGTTAAAATTATTAGTGACTGTTCATGAAGTGTCTTCTTGGGAGGGAGTGAGTTGTTGACTTTGGCCTGGATTTAGTAAATTTTGGACCAATGACCAGAAGTTTTTAGGATTATTTTGGTGTTTCTGTTGTAAGTTAAAGTAGTGGATGTTTGGTCAAGATTTACAGTGTTTGGTTTTATTTCTTATCTCTCTGTAGTGTAAAAGTCTTTCCTGGGACATACTGAGTGTGTCATGCTTTCCAGGCCTTGACTGTAAGCACCCATTAATTGCCTACAATTTTTAGATAACCATATTGCTGGATTAAATTTAACTCTTTCTCTTGATGGGAACATGTTCATTCAGTATATTGGTATAAGTTTTGTTAAATTTAAGGGTGGCTAAGTCCAAATGAAGATTTTTTAAAAAAAAAAAAATTTCAACTGTATTGCTAGAGAGCGGAGATGAAATTGTCTACTTTAAAACTGTCTAGGTTACAAAGGTTGTGTTACACAGAAAAATAAATGGACTCTGTGGGAACAATACATACAGAATAATGTTCAGGAGGAGAAGTGATATTTCAGTGAAGGCAGGACTTGAGCAATCCATGTAATGTGAAATTGAATAACGTATGATAGAAATAATGTTTGTACAATGCATGAAAAAATGCTTGAAATGTTTTTTTTTTCTTTTTTTATAACTGAATTTGTACTCATGTCAGTATGCAATATGCGATGTTAACTAAAGTTCTCTCTCTCTCTCTCTATATATATATATATATATATATAGATATATATAGATATATATATATATATAAATATATATATATGTATATAGTTGTGTGTGTATAGATATAGGTATACATGTGTGTGAGATAATATTTGCATAAATGAATTAGACATAGTATTTTATCATGTTTGCTAAACTTACAGGGAACCTCAAAAGCCAAGGCTAGTTAGAAAGACTGTCCACATGCTGGGGAATGTTAGTTTATTCATGATCCACCAAAATATCCATCCACCCATCCATCCATCCACAATCCTTCTCAGTTTTACACATGGGGTCAGGATCTTACCAACAGTGACAATCAACTACAGCAAAGGTTCATCCATCTAAACATATCAAATGAAAAAGTATAATGTATCTTTGGTATTTACAAATCAGGGATCCTCCATAACAAGTTGTAAGACTGGGTTGAATACCAAGCAGTAATTCACATGATGGAAGGAGCCAGAGGTCAACTGAAGAACCAAAGTTCAGAAGGCTGAATACTAATGGAAGCTGGACCTCTGAATCTGTGTTCAAAACAATAATGCTTGGTGAAGGCATGCACTTTAGATCAAGTATGCAATGAAAGCAACCTTACCCCACTGTGAAGTGGGCTTTGTCTACAGCATTATCTACTGGGCAGTGAGCAACTTGAAGGCAAAAGATGACGCACTTGATAATCTATGTGGAAAGAGTTCATTTGGAAATTGTGAGCCCTTCTCTGCATGGAGTGAGAGAGTCAAACAGCTGTTCAGTCTTCTTAAACTCATGCACTAGTTTCAAGTAGAACATAAGTTGGTACAGCACACATCAAGAGTTGGAAGAGCCCTTTCTGCCCTGGCTTCTGTCACACACAGGAAAACTGAGAGATAAACAGACCAGGGATAATTTGAAAGAAAATGTATGCTTGTCCAAAGATACCCCAAATAGTAATTTACATTTGTAGATTTAACAGAATTATATTGACTTGATCTGACTTGTAGTATTTGACTGTAGAGCAATTCATATTATGTAAGTCTCTCAAGTCACGTGCATTTTTTTAAGTCTCTAGATTAATAAGACAAATACTTTATCTTGATTTATTTCTCTGAAAGACACGTCCTTATAATTGTCTGATAGATGATTAACACTAGGCATAAGTTTCTGAAGGACCTGTAAAACTGCACCATTGGAAAGAGCTAGATTGCATAGCTCAGCCTTTACTCCCAAGTAAGGAATTTTAAAGCAAGTAATAAATGCCTTGTCATATAATTTCAGCCAGCTTTCTGTCTGTAAGTTATCATCTACTTAGCAGACTGGGGATACAACCTGAAAAAGCAGATAAAAAATATAAGAAAACTTGAAAAAGCAGAGGAAAAAGAAGCATGGGGCATGAAAGGAACAGCAAAGTGTGGAAAAGAAGAATAAAGGAGAGAGCTGTGAGGTGTGCTTGGTGTGGAGCAGCTCTCTGGATCAGGGATGGCAGAGGATGTGGAGTACGTTGGTAAATCGGGAGACATCATAGTAGAATATGGGAGGTAGTGATACTAGTGGATTGGCTAGTCATGCATGAAAGAATATAGGATGAGGCAACAAGAGGCTTTTAGGCAGAATAGGGCAGGAAACAATGAGGAGAGGGACAAAGGTTGCCAGAGGAATAAACACAAGAGATAGGGAGAAGCTGAATAGAGGCAGTAGAAGATGCAACCATGAAAGGAAAAGAAAGGAAAGGCAAGGGATAAGGAAGCCAGTGTGGAAGGAAAGATGCAAAAAGTAGTGTAGTGACAATAAGGAACAGACAGAGACAAAGGTATCCAGGCAGGGACCAGCACTACAAGATAAGCAGGAGGGAGGTTGGCAGAGGAGGACACTCAGCCAAATGAGAGAGGAAGAGGGTAAAGCAAAGAAGCTTCACAGGAAAGATGAAGAAGGGTTTCTATACAAACCAAAGGGAGGAAGGCAATCAGGAAAGACGGTAAGAAATTCTAACTGTGGTGGAATGGGAAGTGGAAAGGTTAGACATTATTGGGGTAACAGCATGGGACAGGAGCCATCAGGAAGGTTTTGTCTTTGATAAGCCAGCTGGACGTCAGGTTTCCTCAGGCAGGATAACCAATCAGTATTGGAATACTGCAACAATGACCCAAGGACGTGATCAATAAAGCAAGAAAAAGGATCTAATGGTGTTGCTCACACCTGGACTAGACCAGCATGATCGGAATGACAGGGGGAGTAGCATCAACATACAGAATGCTGAAGTGTATCCTCAGGAAGAGATTACAGAAGAAAAGAGGTAAAGCTTCCACTTTATGAGGCCTTGGTCAGACCACACTTAAGCACAAATATGTTTCTGGAATTCATATATGGGGAAGGACATAAGGCTTCAGGAAGTTACTTGCAACATCTGTGGGAAGGAGGGAAGGGATATGATTAAAGGCTAAAGCTCTTCTTACTTAATATAGGATGAGATGGGGACACAAGACTGGTGCATAAGACCATGTGAGAGAGATCTGAAAAAATTATCCTGAACAGGAAGAATAGATAAGGAAGGAGGAAGCCCAGAAAACTGATTTTATGGACCAACTACTCCTTGGATCACTAAAAGCATTTTTTACAGAGAAGGATGTAAACCCATGGAATGGACTACCTGAATGGATGGTGGAGAGGCAACCCAAAAAGGAATTTAGCACAAAATGGGACAAATATAAGAGAGTAAATTAGAAGATATGGATGGATGAGAGAAAAAATGTAAACTGCACTTAAAAAGGCAGGCTAGATAGGGTCACTGCCTCATTCTGCTGTCAGGCAAATGTAATTCAAAATGTAAATGCACTTACAAAGGCAGGCTAGATAGTGTCACTGCCTCATTCTGCTGTCAAGCAAATGTAATTCAAAATGTAATGGTGGCCCCATAAAAAAAAGAGGTCATGGTCATTTGAAAATGCATTTTTCAAAAGAAAAACAAAATATCAGCTCTAATAAGCAAGTGGCCATAAACAGCAGATGGGCAAGATGTGTCAGAATGAAGCACAAGTTCCACAAAAGGTCACTTCAAATAGGATAGAAGTACAGAACTCTTTCATGAAAGTTCTTGAAGAGCCAGTGCTGGCTTAAATCCTGCTCTCCACAAGGTCAGGATGGGTAGATACAGTTAATACAAGCACACTGCCCATAGAATAACTGAAGTCAAAATAAAAGAAGACCTGAGACAGGTAACAGTCAACTACAACTTAACAGAAAGTGGTGGTGGTACAGGATACAATTCTGTCCAAACAGACAACCATTTCCACTATGAATCACAGCCCTGCCAAGTGATAAGCTTCCTGTTAGCTTTAGTTAATTATGAGATATCCACTGGAAGATCCAGTGAGAGCAAGTGCTATTCATCAGGAAGCAAGTCCTCAGTTTGGACTGGGAAAGTTTCTTGTAATGACAGCAGTCAAAGTACCTAAAACTACATCCTTCTCAGTCATCAATTATTAACTAGCAA
The DNA here is from genome assembly GCF_019279795.1 of Protopterus annectens. NCBI lineage: Eukaryota > Metazoa > Chordata > Ceratodontiformes > Protopteridae > Protopterus > Protopterus annectens. The sequence continues at coordinate 1,174,080,762 of NC_056744.1, read as the reverse complement.
TGATTACTTTTTGTTTTTCCTCAATAATCTTAACATATGATATGTAGGATTGGTGGGAACAGAGGGAAGGTATACAGGAACTCCCCACGACACAGGATGAAGAATGCAGCCACTGCTACTTTACTCATACCCTGATGCTCGAGCAGAATATAGTAGACTTTGTATTCTCCAAAGTGTCACACTGGCCTAAAGATTCCCCCCAACGTTGTAAAGGGCCAAACTAGACATAAACCCTGAATTAAAGGCTCAAAGAGAGGGCTGGAAAAACATCTGAGTGCACTGTCCAGCTTATACTCATTACTTTACTGCAAGACATGAATCACAGACAGTGTGATGCCACTGTCCATGGCCTACTGCCAGGTGAGCATGGCGGTTATCCATGCATTGGGTAGGTATGATCATATTCCTCATTGCCTGCTTAGATATCAACACACACTGGATTGCTTGTCTAACAACAAGAAAAGCAGCCCACAAAGCAGCCTCATCTCCAAGCTCTTCAGGGCCAGGGAGACTGCATGATGTTCCAAATGACGGGTACAGAACTCCCCATTTGAGAGGGGTGATCCACATTTCTTGAACTGTTAAGAACTGAGGTAAGCCATCCAAGTCATTCAGACTTATTACACATCTGGCTGCAGCAAAATAAGCTCCAATAATAGACTGGTGAATAATGTCCGCCAATTCAGGTCTTACAGACGTAGTTCTGACATTATAAGATTAGTAAGCACATGAGCACATGGTAGCTGTGCAACCAGATACCTCATGATCCAAATACAATACTCACATCTTCAGATATGCAAATGACACAGTGAAGATCATGGTAGGGTCAAGGCCTGTACCACGATCATTGCCCTCACACAGGATGCCAAAGCTTTGGCTTTATGTGGTTTCTTCCAAAGCAATTCAGCACTGAAGTGTGTCCCAGCTTAGTGTCAGTAAAGACAGTTTTCTGAAATGGAGTCAGAAAAAAAAACTTCCTTCAGTTAAGGTCACCCTCTCCATGGATGGTAACCATAAGAGTCTACCCAAAGGGTTCAACCATGGGGTTCTCTAGAGCAAATCATCCAGACAGGGGAATATACATGGAAGACCTCCTGCAAGGCTATTGTCACTATGCCCATCACTTTGGGAAATATTTTGGACAGCTCAAACTTCACTTTGTACTGAAAGTAATGTCCATCCAGAGAAGGCAGAAGAACCTCCAGCCAAGGTCCAAAAAAACTGATACGCCAAAATGCACCAGTCATACTCAAAGACGCCACTGAAACATCCTGCAGCAAGAGAAGTATTAGACCCCAGAAAACAGTCATCGACAAAATATGTCAGACTTGCTGGTTGAAGTTGCTGAGACCCAAAATGGGACAAAAACATCCTTTGGCATCATTAGCAGGAGAAAGTAAAAGCTTAAATTCCATTTTGAATGAGGGACATGATCTAGTTATGGTCTCTTTCAACAGTAGAGCCTAGGCCTGTCTTAAGAGCATTATTTATCTATAAGTTGCTATCCAGGATGGTGTATTGATACATTGATACACCGAGTTCTATTTTAAAGCTCTCCCTGGGAACAGTAACACAAGCGATAACAAATGTGAAGGCTACAATACATGTTCCAAATCTTTATAACAGAGATAAAAATGTCAATGTAGTAACAATCACAGAGATAAAAAGCAATGGCATAAAGGTAAACTTCTTTCCCTGGGTAGACCTACCAACTCTTAAGACTTTGCCCAGTGTGACCATATCCCCTAATCACTGGTGGTGGCTTTCTAAGGTAGGACAAACTCACAGATCCATTCTTCAGATTCAGGGAGCCCTACACAATAGTCCGGAGTATTGCATTTGGGCTGGTAGAGTCATTCTCTTGGCTGATTTAGTCAATAAGGGAGCAATCAAATGTGATCCTTGTTATGTCTTACTCAAGTGGCAAGGAGACTTCCTCATTTGGTGATGGATAAGTTCAGCGAATGATGAGAAAGGAGGAGTAGAGGTTAATAAAGGTCTCCTACACACCTCTCAACTGTACCAAATTTCTCAGATTTTACCTGCTTTGAAGTCCAAATAATGGGGTGCCACGATTCTTGAGTGGCACTCCATAATTTCTGAATTTCTTGGCTTTTTTTTTTTTAATTATATTTTTTTTTGGCTTTTTTGGGCTGACGTCATCACATGCAGAGGTGTGCACGATGACGATAGCACCGTGAACAGCCCGCCAGCCTGTCGGAATTGGGCTCGAGGGATTCAAATGTACTTTCAGCAGCGGTGAAAAATAGCGTGCGAGCCATGCATACGTTTCCCAGCTGCTCCAGGTAAGGACAAGTATAATATATACTCAACACAAGAACAATTTGTTTCTTTTACTAGTGGCTTAGCAGTTCTTTTCTACTACAAGCATTAGCTTGAAAGTTCTGTACTAAGCAGTTCTTTTCTCTTCCATGACCATTTATGTTCTGTACTGAGCAGTTCTTTTCTCTTCCATCCATTTTGTGTGTGTGTGTGTGTGTGTGTTTTTAATAGGAAAAAAAAAGAAAATGCAGTAGTACTTCCTATATTTTTAAACTTGATAAGGAATCTGCAGCTATGGTGTAATAAATGAAAAATACTGTGCTGAAGGTTTAGTGTATAGTGAATGAATTTCCAGAAAGTGGCAGATCTCAAACTGCCTATATACAGCTTTAAAGAGAGAATTTACTGGAGGGGAATAATTGAAGATTATCGTGAATTTGATGACCTGGAGCACCACAGTTTAATTATAAGACGAATTGCTATTATTCCCACTGCATTTAATAGGTAATAAAATAACATGTGCTTTATGTCATGTAAACAAACAAATGCTCCCAGCACCAAGACATTAAGGAATCATGGTTGGATTTTTCATGTGAGCGGTTTGTATTCCAGTATTTTGTACTTCAGAACCATACAGTCATAGATTTATTCTTCTAACAATAATCTCCTTCCGTACTCATTTTTACGGAAGGTTTTAATGTCGGCTGCACTCTCTTTCATGCTTTTTTGGTTCAGACAAGCAAAGCGTGACTCACGCTCATGTTAAACTGCATAAGTAACTTAACTGCAGCGTAAATTATCGGGCCCCTGAATTCTCATAGGAACTTCAGCAGTCACGTTAATAAAATCATTCGCAGGAGCACCTGCACCGTCTTTAGTAAAGGTATCCCATAGAATTACAAGGTTTTTGATTCTCAAATTCCATGTTGCAGCTAGTCTTTTCACTCTTCTGTTTTGAAGCAGGTAATTGGTGATGTTCTGTGTTAATTGACTTGTACATTGGCCAGTCAGCACCAGAAATACTTTGTTACTCTAGCCTACTTGAGATCTAGAACAGATTTCCTTGATATAACAAGACATTTCATTTATCATGTGTTCTACTTATCCATTTTCACATTTTTTTCTTTAGAGTTGTTACTGTTTCCCATTGATTTCCCTGTGCCTCAGCCATACATTAAGTTCTCAGATGTAAAAGGCTTAACATAGTTTCTATCAATTTTTGTAAAGGGAGTCCCTGACGTATTTTTAAATGGTCTCAGATCTATGTCAGAAGTCTTATTTCTTTGAGTGTCTTGTATCTATTTTGTGTGTTGAGTGAATGAAACATTTTTTTCCTTTTCTTTTTTTGGTAGTTTGGTCAGTGTTTCTTTTATTGCTGATGCAGGTTGAATAGTGATAAAGTCTTGATGATGGTAATGATACAAGCAGCCCATAGCTCTTAACTTTGTATCTCCAGACTCAGGGACATGGTAAAATATAATTAGAGACAAATTAGAGGTAGTTTTTAAATATTAGTACTACTAGCTGTAAAACTGATAGAATAACAGGACTTTAATTTATGTGTATTTTCTGAAGCAAAGTAAGTCCATGCCATTAATGACTGCTATTAATTGTTGACTGGAAACCACAGTTTATTAAACAAAAGAAATCACAGGGTTTTAGATAAACCCTGAAAAAGAAGGGTTAGTTGAGAGATATGCACTGGAGACAGCTACTTATCAGTAACGGGTGTATGCTATGTGACTTCTTAGGATTCAGCTGAGTAAAACTTTTAGGGGATGCACTTTGTGTCTTTCATCTCCTCATTATGACATTCCTATGTTTGAGAGAACTGAATTCACTAAATGATAGTCATTCACGTTTCATTCTTCCTATCTTTCAGGAAACGCATGGTGGTAACACATTTTATTCCAGCAACTTTCCAAGATTATACAAGCAATGTTTAAAATGTGTCCCTGTTTTTGGGGTTTTTGTCCCCCAATAAATTTTGGCTTTTCCAGATTTCTTGTGCAGCAAAGTTGAGAGATACAGTTGAGTGTCAAGTGGATTTTACAAGGAGCAGAGAGCTTCATGCGAAGAGAGATTCAGTGCTGCTTATGCCAAGTTTGCTTGCATAGTTAGTAGCATAATAGGTAGAATGCTTGCTTTTGATGCAGATGTCTGTGGGTTCTACTAGATGCATTGCTGATACTGTACTGTGTTGTACTTATAAAGGGGGTGGATGCTGCAGTCCTGAGAATGTCATCTTTTCCAGCGATAACTAATAACTATGAACCTGTTATTAGTTTGCCATCCATTCCCTATTGCAATATTACTAGCTTATCATTTTTTTAATGTAACATAGGCAAGTTATTCCTCAAGGGCAACAGGCACATTATTTGCAGATGAAACAATGAAATATAAAGTTGTTTGCTAGCAGCAACCTCTTCATTAGTTACATATCTCTTTAATATGGAATTATTTAGAGGACATTTACTTCTGCAGGGATTGTGCATATTTACTGATACTAGTGGAATGTAGAAGTTTGAGTAAACTTTTATGATGGAAATGTTCCATATTGGGCAGTTTTGCCGCTATTGGTTCATGCATTTTGTTTCACTGTTTACTGGAAAAATGTTCAAAACAATAAATTTAAAACGCTCTCAACTGCAGTGTATTATTCAAGGAATATAATACAATCTGGATGGTGTATCAAAGAACACATGTATATGTTGTGTGCAAGGGGCCTATGATTTGAAAACAGCCCAAAGTTAATCTTTATCTGCCACAGGCCAAATGCATTTTCTTTGAATGTGGGTTTCAATGCTGTTTCAATGCATGTGAGTTTCAAGGGAAGAGAAGTTTTAATGCTTAGTCTATTTTCACTGTGAGACTGCATTGCTTTGTTTAGCAGATATCTATTAGCGTTTGTGCTGCAAATGTAAAATAAAACCTTTAAATGAAATCCAAATCACTGTAGAAGTAAAGCAGTATGCACATTAGTGTTTATGGTAAATGTGGCAAAATAGCCATGTAATGGGGATATTGGAATGGCTGCAGAGGGGAGGGCTGTGTGTGGGGAGGCCCCATTCAACCATGATTTCATGAGGGGGGGTGGGTGGCAAACTCAGACAGCCCCGGGTGGCACAAACTGTAGCTACGCCACTGATCAGTAGGCCATGAAGACTTTTGGAAGTCCTAGCAAACTATAATAATCTTTTGCTAATATTAGAAAATTGCCTACTATTAAATGCCCTACTTTTATAATAAAACCCATATATGGCAAGTCACCAAAAACAAAATCCTAAAGTTCATCATCTTCCCTTTCTCAGTGAATATCATTGCTACACATTTAGAAAAAAAATGGTTACCACTTACTACAGGGTTTGGGTCTGGAGCCATATTTTGTTTGTCTGTTCTTCAGTTGTGTTTGAAAGTCGATATCCCACAATTCCATTGTATTTGGTGGGGTTACATAATTATGTATGCAAATTTTATGTTAATCAGCATACAGATTTGTACCTATTTTTCATGGGGTTTTGTCCAGATTTTTATAGCTGATATGATGGAGAGAAGGAAGGTTGATATATTGTGCATGCACGAGACCAGATGGAAGGGAAGTAAGGCCAAGTGTATAGGAGGCGGGTTCAAATTGTTCTATCACGGTGTGGATGGCAGAAGAAATGGGGTAGGGGTTATCCTAACTGAACAGTATGCCAAGAGTGTTTTGGAGGTGAAGAGAGTGTCTGATAGAGTGATGTTTAATGAAGCTTGTAATTGATGGTGTAATGATGAATGTTGTTAGTGCATATGCTCTACAAGTTGGATGTGTGATGGATGAGAAAGAAAAATTTTGGAGTGAGTTGGATGAAGTGGTGGTGAGTGTACCTAAAGGTGAGTGACTAGTGATTGGAGCGGACAGCAATGGGCATGTTGGTGAAGTGAACAGAGGGGATGAGGAAGTGATGGGTAGGTATGGTGTTAAGGAGAGGAATGCAGAAGGTCAGATGATTGTGGATTTTGCGAAAAGGATGGACATGGCTGTGGTGAATACGAATTTTAAGAAGAGGGAGGAGCATAGGGTGACGTACAAGAGTGGAGGAAGATGCACACAGGTGGATTATATCCTATGTAGGAGGGCCAGTCTGAAGGAGATTGGAGACTGTAAAGTGATGACTGGGGAAAGTGTAGTTAAACAGCATAGAATGGTGGCCTGCAGGATGATGTTGGTGATCAAGAAGCAGAGGAGGAGTGTGAAAGCAGTGCCAAGGATTAAATGGTGGAAGTTAAAAAAGGGTGATTGTGAGGTGGAGTTCAGGGAAGAGTTCAGGCACTGGGAGGCAATGAAGAGTTACCGAATAGCTGGGTAACTACAGCAGAGCTAGTAAGGGAGACTGCTAGGAAGGTGCTTGGTGTGACATCTGGACAGAGGAAGGAGGACAAGGAAAAACATGGTGGTGGAATGAGGAAGTACAGGAGAGTATACAGAGGAAGAGGCTGGCGAAGAAGTGGGATTGTCAAAGAGATGAAGAAAGTAGACATGAGTATAAGGAGATGAGGCGCATGGCAAAGAGAGAGGTGGCGAAGGTTAAGGATAAGGCATATAGAGAGTTGTATGAGAGATTGGACATTAAAGAGGGAGAAAAGGACCTGTACCAACTGGCTAGACAGAGGGACAGAGCTGGGAAAGATGTGCAGTAGGTAAGGGTGATAAAGGACAGTGAGGGAAAAGTACTCACAAGTGAGGAGAGTGTGTTGAGTAGATGGAAAGAGTACTTTGAAGGGCTGACGAATGAAGAGAATGAGAGAGAGAGAGAAGGTTGGATGATGTAGGGATAGTGAATCAGGAAGTGAAGCAGATTAGCAAGGAGGAAGTAATGACAGCTATGAAGAGGATGAAGAATGGAAAGGCTGTTGGCCCAAATGACATACCAGTGGAAGCATGGAGGTGCTTAGGAGAAATGGCAGTGGAATTTTTAACCAGATTGTTTAATGAAATTTTGGAAAGTCAGAGGATGCCTGAGGAGTGGAGAAAGTGTTTTGGTACCTATCTTTAAGAATAAGGGTGATGTGCAGAGCTGCAGTAACTACTGAGGGATAAAAGTGATCAGTGTCAGCTTGAAGTTATGGGAAAGAGTAGTGGAAGCTAGGTTAAGAAGGGAGGTGATGATTAGTGATCAGCAGTATGGTTTCATGCCAGGAAAGAGCACTACAGATGCAATATTTCCTCTGAGAGTGTTGTTGGAGAAATACAGAGAAGGTCAGAAGGAGTTGCATTGTGTCTTTGTTGACTTAGAGAAAGCGTACGACAGGGTGCCTAGAGAGGAGTTGTGGTATTGTATGAGGAAGTCGGGAGTGGCAGAGAAGTATGTAAGAGTGGTACAGGATATGTACAAGGGTAGTGTGACATTGGTGAGGACTGAGGTGGGAGTGACAGATACATTTAAGGTAGAGGTGGTATTACATCAAGAATCAGCTCTGAGCCCTTTCTTATTTGCAGTGGTGATGGACAGGTTGACAGATGAGATTAGACAGGAGGCCCCGTGGACTATGATGTTTGCAGATGACATTTTGATATGTAGTGAGAGTAGGGACCAGGTTGAGGAGACCCTGGAGAGGTGGAGATATGCTTTAGAGAGGAGAGGAATGAAGGTCATCAGGGCTAAAACAGAATATATGTGTGTAAATGAGAGGGAGGGTAGAGGAATGGTGCGGATGCAGGGAGTAGAGTTGGTAAAGGTGGATGAGTTTAAGTACTTGGGATCAACATTTCAGAGTAATGGTGAGTGTGGAAGAGAGGTGAAGAAGAGAGTACAGGCAGGGTGGAATGGGTGGAGAAGAGTGTCAGGGTACCAATAAGAGTGAAAGGGAAGGTCTACAAGAGGGTAGTGAGACCAGCTATGTTATATGGGTTGGAGACGGTAGCATTGACGAAAAGACAGGAGTCAGAGCTGGATGTGGCAGAGTTAAAGATGTTAAGATTTGCACTGGGTGTGACTAGGATGGACAGGATTAGGAATCAGTATATTAGAGGGGTCAGCTCAGGTCGGACAGTTTGGAGACCAAGCAAGAGATGCGAGATTGCGTTGGTTTGGACATGTGCTAAGGAGGGATGCTGGGTATATTGGGAAAAGGATGCTAAGGATGGAGCTGACAGGTAAGAGGAAAAGAGGAAGGCCTAAGATAAGGTTTATGGATGTGGTGAGAGAGGACATGCAGGCGGTTGGTGTGAAAGAGCATGATGCAGAGGACAGGAAGAAATGGAAACAGATGATCCACTGTGGCGACCCCCAAAGGGAACAGCCAAAAGAAGATGATGACTTGTCCAGATTTTTGATGTTTCCAGGTTGAGACGTATAGTCTCCTACAGTGGGGTAAAGGCCTGCTTCGAACTTAAGATGTTATCCATGAGGTCCTGAAAAAGTCTAGTCAAAAAGCACTTCTCCCTGGAAAAGGTCATATAGAATATTTTTTTCAAAGCTTCTCCTTGATAGTCTCTGCTGTACCATACCATAGAAGCACATGAATGCGTCTGCACAATCAAAATTACAGCAGAGAAAACAGAACCGAAATGGGAAAGCTGCTGACAGCTTTAAGAGGATTTGCCTTCAGCCCAGCCTCTGTATACTTTTCCAGGGCCTGATCCACTAAAGATAACTAGAAATTAGGTGAGTGTGACATCTGAGCATCACATGCCCAAGTGTGGAAAAGGACTTCTATATTTTCTTGTAGTAATGTAGCAAAATGTTGTGGTCTCTAGTATTTATGCTGGACCAAACAGATTACACAGGAATCAGTTGTCAAATGCCTGATGAAAGATGTTTGGCTTACACTTGAGTGAAAAGTGGATGAATTTAAAACTTGTCAAATTCTCTTTTCCAGAAGTGTATAGGACATCATTGCCAGAGTAGTTTGTCTGCTTGCCGTATGCGATTCTGAGTGATATATATATATATATATATATATATACATGCTTTATTTAATGCCATCTGATAACTTCTGATAATTGGGTAGATGGGATGGTGACCAGACCCTTTACAACTTGGGCCCAAAAGGGCAACAGTTCAGTACATCAAATATTCAGAGATATCACACTTTTACGAAAAGCAAATCATTTGCAATGCAGATAAAAAAAAAGACAGTAAAATACAGATTTACAATAAATATATTGAGTAGACAATACTTAAAGTAAATAGAAAAAGACAACTGCATATTTACAAACAATATTTTGAATGCAGAGAATTTGGTAGTGACAAGGTAAATGCTTTGTGCTTTACAGCTGTCAGTACAAAACATTAAGGAACACACTTATTAAAAACTGCAAACTATTTACAACAACGCTTTCGATGTCAAAGGAGCATACACAGGAAGGTAAAAGTGAGTGCAGTATGAATACTGTACATAGCTGTGACACTGCCAAGCCAGCTATCAGGAATTTTGTAAATAATTCTGTGTCATTTGGAAATACTGATATGATTTGTATAGAACTGTATGTTATGTACTGAGCTAAGATGTAACCACAGCATACCCTGCATACTTAGAACAGAAATGCATACAAACTATATACATGTGTAAATGTATGTTTTAACATTAGAAACTAGAACATAAAAGGGTTAACTTGCAAAACTTAAGTATAGTTCAGGTTAAGTTACTTTATAGCTGGGCCATAAACAAGAGCAGTTATCTCTCAGTTTCAGTGCAGCAGACAATGTCTAGAGCAACTGTTTTGACATTGTCTTGGAGAAAAGTAATTACTAGGTCTAAAATGTAAAAGTGTTTTATTGTTTTACGACTTCAAAGACCTGAGCAAACATCTGAAAGATTCATTTTAACACAGAGATGTTAAATTATGTTAGTTTCTGTTTAGCTTGGGAACTAAAGTCAGATAAAAAGTGATGTCATCCAAGTTAATCCAGCAATAACATTTGATATTAATTTAAGAACTCTCCCAGAGAGAGACTGGGCACATTTTGTATTTTGTCTTGGACCTAGCAAGAACATCCACTCATCATCACCATCTGCACTTGCCTTGCTCTGCAAGTAAGATTTGGGGCATAGTAACTCTTTTAGATATAGATAGGAATATAGTAAGGATTAGTTTAGATGCTTTCTGTGTTTGAGACTGTCCTGCATTGAGGTTTTAAAAAAATTCCTGTGATTTTGAATTCTGAAGTTACTGTGTTGATGTACTAAATATTGTCTTGTTCTTTTATTATTTATTATTACATATATTTAAACCCATCATTGTGGTTGATACTTATGAGACATATTTAAGCTCTTAGAGTACTTGCATATGTATTTGGTGACACTGTACAAGCCACTCCTAAATAGTCTTGCAAGTCTCTTTCAGACTACCATTTGGATAATAGTAACATTACACAGTAGGATTGGACACTCTTTATAAGGGCCTTGTAGTAGCTGATGGGTAGGGGCTCTGATGGCAGTGATGACTACCTTATGGTCTGTGAAGAAGGAGGCATAGCTAGTAAACCTGTGCCAGCCTTCCCCAGGGGTGTGTGTGTGTGCACACATCAGCTACTTTGAACAGGGACATGAAGCACTGGTTGGACAGAGAGGGTGCTGGAGATCTGGGCTTGGCCCCTCAGCTGAGATCTTAACCGTATTGCTGTGCCAGTGGGGAGTCTTATTGGGGATCTGGAGAAAGAGAGAGAAACCAACCCCAGACAGACTGTGATCTCTGTGTGCTCTTAAGGGAAATTGCATTTTACTGTGTGTGTAACTTTGTCATCCCTCCCAGTGTGCACGTCTCCTAACTGTTGCCAGTGGTGAGGCTTGAGGCTCCTTGATTACTGGGCTAGTGGTGGGGTGTCACCATCATCAACCCCCCCCCTTTCCATTTTTCTAAATGGGGTTAGGGTATCGTGCTGTCGCCAACTCTCTCAATTCAGTGCCACACTCCTGCCTTCTTCAACACTCATGCCTGACTGTCACAGATCTTCCTTCACACAATCCATCCACCTCTTTGCTGGAGGTTCTCACTTCCTCTTAGCTTCTTCCTGTTAGTCCCAAATCTTCCTCACTAGATTGTTTTCTGCTGTTTACACATGTGCCCAAACCACAATAATCTGTTCTCTTTGAATTTTTCTGCAATTGAAGCTACTTTGGCTTCTGGACTTATGCCCTCATTTCTTCATCTGTCCCACAGTGTGCATCCTACCACCTTTCTCAGGCACTTCATTTCCATCACCTCTAGCTTCTTTAACTGTTCTGCCTTTACTGCATAGGTTTCTGTACCATACAGTAATAATGCTTGCACCACTGTCTTGTACACCTTACTTTTCAGCTTCTTTGGCATTCTTCTGTCATAGACTACACCTGATACTCTATGCCAGTTGGCTACAGCCCCTCTGATTCTATCTTTGACCTCTTGATTCAGACTACCCTTCTCCTCAACCACCCCTCCCACATACTTGAAGCTGTTTACCTGTTCCACTATCTTACCTTCTATCTCTATTCTCAGCTTCTTCTGATTTCTCCAACTTGCTGCCATTACCACTGTCTATCTGTGCTTAGTTTCATCCCATGTGCCTTCAGATTTGCATTCCATTCTCTTATACTTTGCTGAAGTTCTAGCTCAGAGTCTGGCTGTATTGCCACATCATCTGCATACAGCAGCTTTGTTGATCTGTCCCCTCCAACCTGTTTGCTAATGTACTCCATCACCAGTATGAACAACAGTGGGCAGAGAGCTGAACCCTGGTGTATACCCACTCCCACCGGGAATCCTTCTGTGAGGCCAAACACTGTTCGTACTTGAGTCAATGGGTCATTGTTCACAGCCTGCACTAAAATTCTACTTATATTTCTAGGACTTCAAACCACCGAAGTACTGACCAGATCAACTTTCTTGAGACCTTGTCTTATGCTTTCTCCAAGTCTAGGAATGCCCAGTTGAACTTTCTCCTAATCTCTAGCTTCTTCTCAAGTATCTCTCTCAATGCAAACATTGGGTCAATTGTGCTGCATCCTGATCTGAATCCGAACTGCTCCTCTCCCATCTTACATTCTACTACTCTAAGTATCGGTTTATCAATCACCCTCTCCAGAACTTTCATGAATGTGGTAGGAGTTTAATGCCTCTGTACTGCCCACATTTATGGATGTCCCTTTCGTTCCTGTATACTGGCACGAGTATGCTTATTCTCCAGTCATCTGGAATATACCTTTCTCTCCACAGTGCTATTAGTACCCGCAGGAGTCATTTCTCCCCCATCTCACCCAGCATCTTTATCATATCTGCTGTGACCTCATCTGAGACTGGTGCTTTCCCTGACTTCATCTATTTTTTACTTCTTATAAGTTGGGCTCCTCTTCTCTCATCATAGGCTGTTTCTGGGGCAGTACAGCTTCTGTGGGGTTTTCTTCATTCAGAACCTACTGGAAATGCTCCTTCCATCTGCTTTTGATGTCCTGTGGACTGGTGAGCAGGTTGTTGTTGGGATCCCTTATGATGGGTGTCTAACAATCTTTTTTATCTTTCTGTCTTTGCCTTGCAATCTGTTTCTTTTTGCCCTTTACTGAGTCTTACTGAGTCACTTTCCTGAAGTTGATAGAGTGCCTCCAATGCCCTATTCTTTGCTATTGCAACTTCTTTCTTAGCTTCTTTGCTAGCCAAACAGTAGTCCTTAATAGCCTGGTCAGACTTTTCGATCTCCCACTTCTTCCTGCACCCCTTCTTTCTTTTGATGACTTTCTGGACTTCTGCATTCCGCCATCAGCTTTCCTTATGTACCTTATTTCCATACCTGGCTCGGCCACATATCTTTTCTGTAGTCCTGCCACATGCTGTTTTTAGGCACTGACACTCTTCTTCAACTCCACCTATTTCCTCCTCTTCTAGGGGTGCTAGAGCACTGAGCAATTCCTTGAACTACTGTACTTTCGCTCCAGTCAACTTCCAGGTCTTCAGCCTGGTCTCTGTTGACCTTAGAGCCTTCTCTAACCACTGCTTGCAGCTGATTGTGGCAACTAATCATTTATGATGTGGGTTGACTGTTTCACTGGGGATGACTTTGCAATCATGGATTCTATCCCAGTGCCTTTTCCTTACTGGGAGGAAGTCTATCCAAGTTGCATGTTGGCTACTCTTGTATGTGATCTTGTGACTCTCTCTTTCTGAACCATGTGTTGGCTACTATCAAGTCATTTGCCAGACAGAAGTCTAGAATGGCTTCTCCTTCTTTATTCCTGTTGCCCCACTCATGTGGACCCAGGCAGTCCTCATATCCTGTTTTGTCTGTCCCGATATGTGCATTTCTAGTCGCCCGTTATCAACATCAATTCATGTTGCCCTGCTTTATCTAGTAGGTCCTGCAACTGCTGTCTGAATGCACTATTTTCCTCACTATCACAACCCTGCTGTGGGGCATAGGCTGAGATTATGAATACTGCCATATCATTACACTGGAGTCTGACTGCTATGAGTCTGTCTTTAATTCTGATGATATCCCTCACTGCCTTCTGAAGTCTCGCTCACCACAATTCCTACACCATTTCTAGCCTGTCCCCCACCTGAGTAACAGAATCTGGATCCCAAGCCAAGTGGCTTTACTGCACTGCCCTTCCATCTCATTTCTTGGATATATAGGATGTCCAGCCTCCTCCATATTATCATGTCATCCACTTCCAAGCTGCATTCTGTCAGTGAACCTACATTAAGCGTAGCAATTCTCAGTTCATCTTTGGCAGGTTGGTTGGTTTTACATCCAGCTTTCACTCAACAGAGCTATCCCAGGTAACCCAGACTGGGCAACTAAACACTGGCCAGCCAATATCTTCTTGACTCCGGCCTGCTGGGCTTTATGGTGGGCACACACTGGCCAATAGGAGCACATATACCCTTTCCACCATTAGCAAGGGTCCCTGGGGTGGGTCAGGTGGAGCGTCACAGTAGTATCAATATTGTGGCAATGTGATTGAAAGTTAGTTCCTGTATGTGTTTAACCCTTATCTTCACAGCAGGAACATATGTGTACATTCTTGAAGGGACGACGTACACACACACACACACACACACACATATATTATATATATATATATATATATATATATATATATACATGCACGTACAGATTAATAGACAACTGACATTTATATACATCTAAAACCTCTTTTATGATATTTCCCTTACTGGAGCTCAATACAACAAGCAGCAACGCCTCTGGTTGAAAATCCAGCGTCTTATTGTACATCCACACAATCCACATAGAATGTCAAGCGCTTTTGTCCCTCCACAGTAATACTGGGACTTTATCAGAGCAATCATATTAAAAAAAAAAACACTTCCTTTTATACTATGCTCATTTGGCTAATTAATTAGCCATTAAAGTGCAAATTACTAACTATAGTACCACAACCACATTTAAAACATAAAAATGACTATAAAAACATTGTTGTATATTCCACAAAAATACCTATACAACCTAAGCTATTATACTTAATATATACATATCAAAATATTTACATAATAAAAAGTTTATACATTCATGTTAAATGCTTCAGTATAAAAACTTAGAGAATAATATAATGAATTTTCATCATATAAAAAAATGATGACTGGTTTGTAATGTTTTTACCCTTCTTTAGTCATGTAAACAACTTGTAATACTCAATTATAAACTCGTTACTTAACTCTATTACCATAAACACTTATCTAGTAGAATATTTACAATTTTGATGCCCTCTTTCAAAATTGAGAGTAAAGATATATGCTCATTCATACCTGGGGGGGTTGACTGCATTCAGTCTTGTCTGCCATTGGAATTCTTTCAGTTCCAACATAAGTTCCCACCATCCTCCTCTGGGGTCATTAAGGACTACTTACAAAATTCCAAATTTAAACTTTGTGAAGTTGGGACATTCAATACTATGCATGAACAGTGCATTGTTGGTATTTGCCTTTTGTATTGCATACATATGTTAGTACATTCTCTTTTTTGTCTCTCTGTTTTACCCAGATAGTTAATGCCCACACCCTTCACATATCGCTATATAAACTAAACCTTTGGTGTTACAATTTCCCCTCTGTACATTCACCCCTAAAGGTAACCCTTGAAGGAGAAGTCTACTTTCATTTAAAATATACTAGCACTGCCTACATACACCACATGTTGTGCCTTTAGTTGGTATTGAATTCCTAATTAAATGCGGAAGTGTTTTCTTTAAATATGGTTGTTCTGATGAAGTCCCAGTATTAAAGTGTGGAGGGACGAAACCGCACGACATTCTATGTGAATTGTGTGAATGTACAATAAAAGACATTGGATTTTCAACTAGAGGCTTTGCTGTGTGTTGTATTGAGCTCCAATAAGGGAAAGGGTGCAAAAGAGGCTCAATTTTCTTTTTTTGCTTCTATTTGCCTTTTTTTATGCTGTTTGCTTTGTTCTTTTATATACATATATATATATATATATATATATATATATATATATTGATATAAAAGATAGTAGAATCGACATCTATTTGGTCGACGCAGACAGATGGTTGGCAGGTGTGCAAGATGAATTCCCCAGGTAAGGGAATACACTCTTTCTCCTTGGGATTGTGCAATATCAGAGATATTGCATGTAATTAGCTGGGCGGGGTGCAAGATGAATTCCCCAGGTACGGGAATACTCTCTTTCTCCTTGGGATTATGCAATATCAGAGATATTGCATGTAATTAGCTGGGCGGGGGGAGCACCTCCAAAAACACTGGTATTTGGTTTACTCTCCTCATGGGTAAATAACATACTGACAAAACTGAACTGGGTTCCAAATCGAGAGATGATGAAATCAGCAAGCATAGGAAAGTATTATTGCTGTAATTGAATTCATCAAGTCTTGGTGTGTGCATTCATGAGGCGGATCCTGTTTTTACAAAATCTCACCAAAGCAACATGGATGCAAGCACATGCATTTTATATACTATATATCATGGGCAAAAGTAGGTTAAAAAATAAAGACAGATGGGTGCAAATGTTCCAGGATAAAAAGTGCCCAATCCTGGTATGCGCACTGGTGCCAAGACTGGAAAAAATGACAGTGTAGAATCCTCAAGACATGGAGGCATTCCTACAATGGTGTTATACCAGGGGGAGAATGCCCTCCCTATAACAGCAGGAAGTAGTTGTCCATAAAAGACCCATAAAGACGACACAGTGGACTACTGAGGATATGAACAAAATTACTTACTGTTACTATTATGCAAAAAGCTCAGATTTTCCAGACAGAAGAAATTCAAAAAAATTGAGAGAGAAATTAGAGGACTGAAAAATACCTGCACAAGAAAAACACTCAAAAGCTTCAAATGCAAAATTGTCTTCATTAATGCAACAGGTCCATGAAAAACATTATTTATTTATTTTATTTATTTATTTATTTAGCATTTGTTGACCGGGAAAGTCCGACTAGGTTCCACAGAGCCTGTTTTCAGCGGAGGCCCGGGGAGAAATGCTCCAGATGCATGTCTTATAGAGTAAGAAACATTGGACCATTTTGAAAAGAAGTTACTGAGGAAGTGTGAAAATACAAAGAACAAAACCTAGAGATTTTTAAAAGTTATAAAAAAGAAACCTGGACACAGAAAAGAGAAAGATCTGATATGGTGCAATATTTATGTAAAGGATAAAGCCAAACTAATCAATACAAAAAAACAGCTTTAAAGATACTTCAAGAGAAATACAGACACCTAGATATGGAAAATTTCACAATATAAAAAAATAAGATCACAAAGTGGAACATCTAAACAGAAGATGAATAAAATATAAGTTAAACAAGTAGAATCTTCAGTTATGGAATACCTGTGAAGTGGAGGATTTAGCGTATAAAATCTAACACAGGTTGTTACAGTATGAAGGAGCAATAAGTCCCCAAAGTAAGGAGAAACGGGTAGAATGAGAGACATCAGAAGAAATATGGACATGGGAAAGAGAGATTTAACATGGTCCAATACTTATGCAAAGGAGAAAGCAAAACTAATCAGTACAAAAAAAGCAGCTCCAAAGATATTTGAAGAGAATATGGGGAAAGGCATCCGGATATGGAAAATTTCAAAATACAAAAAATAAGAAAACATGAAAGCACAACTGCAAGAGGTCAAAACTTTTGCAGATGATATACGAATGTCATCTGTTTTCGATAAATGTGCAAAAGCAACATTTAAAGGAGGAAAGCTGCAGCACCAAGAACATATCAGCCTGGAACAGGAATGTGACATAAAAGAACTTGAGCAGAAGGGACTGTATAAATATTTGAGAATTGAAGGACTGGCAAACATGAAAAAATGCAAATAAAACTCAGTAAGGAATATTTTAGAAGATTAGAATTAATACTCAAGAGAGTCCTGATATCTAGAAACAAAGTCCAAGCTATAAACCAATTTACATTTCCGGTTCTAACTTGCAGTTTTGGGGTGACTGACTCACCCCAAAAGGTATTGGACCAAGTTAGACAGGAAAACAAGAAAAATGTCTTCACACTTCTCAAATGATTTAAAAAAAACATTAGTGTATATCAACATTATATATTCATTTGAAAGGAGGCATGGGCCTCCTAGAAACTGATTATATGTATAGATCAGCAATCATAGGACTGCATACTTATCTGATGACGTCACCGGATCCAAACATACTGAAAACTTTAAAACATGAGAACAACTCTAAAATGACTTCCCTGCTTAGTTTAGCAGAAGCATATCAGTGTCAAGCAGGAATGTAAATCAAACCAGAAGTATACAAAAAGGAGAAGGATCAGATGAGAAGGAAAGAAATATGGAAAAGGCATAAATATAGTTGCAAGCACAAAAAACAACTCCTGGAACAATCTCATGTTGATCAGGACCTGATACCGGAATAGTTAAAGAGAAGGGAATTTAAACCAAAAGACGAAAAGGTGAATAATGGCAGCCCAGGATAGTGGACTATGTAGATGTTGGTTTACAAAGTCCATTGAACATGTGGGAGAAACAAACACAGGTTCTCTAAAACAGAACTGGAAACAGTCACACATCTAGTCGCTGGGTATGATACACTAATGGCGAAGGGCCTGTATACTGAAAGGCATAATATTATCGTAATACTGAGACCAAGATGGCTGCACACTGAGTAACAGCTTAATTATAGTTCTCCCAGAGTGAAAACAGAAACACATCAGACAAAGCTAGTGGACCTAAATGTCTGGCTAAATCTCAGTAAATGGCTAGTACGTGCACAGCATGGATGCCAGGAAAAATGAAATACAGAGGACCTGAAGTAAAAGCAGCTACAAAAGTTGACAAAGAAAAACTGACTGGGAAAAGTACTGCAGCTCAATGCAAGCTACACACATGATTTCCAGTAACCTAGAGGAAAGTATAAGGTAACTGCACACAGACCTGATTAAAATAAACAAAACACTGATGGAGTATATCGACTCAAGCAATAAAAGGCTGGAAAAATGGAAAAAGCTTTAAACAGATATTCAGATAAGGTGATAAAACTGCAAAACTCACAGGTCAAAATGAAGAAAAGGCTAGCTGAATATGAGACTGCATAAGAAGAGATGTCTCAAAAAATAATAGAATTAGAGGACAGCGCACTTAGGAAAACCTAAGATTTTTCTGCTGTACCATAGAAGGCGGAAGGAACAGGCTTAATTTTATGAAAGCACAAATAAGTAATTGGACTGGTATTCTACAATAGGAAATGTTAATTGAAAGGGCACATTTTGTGAATGCTCCAAACCTGGCTATGAGAAAGTAACCTAGCCCTTTAATAGTAAAGATGCATTCTTACCAGCAGGAGTTAATTATGACCAAACTGTGGCAGACGAACAAAGTACTAAAAGTGGAAGACAGCAGAGTGCTTGTGAAGAATGACTACTCATTGTACACCAGGCAGAAGAGGAGTAAATTTATTCCATTTTTTAGGGAACGTCGAGAAGCAGGTGTGAGATTCAAACTGTTGTACCCAGCTATCTTCAAAATATTTTCCTCTGGAGGGACAAAATCTTTTTTTGATGAAGTACATGCTAAGACGGAAATATAAAAGTTTGTCCAGCAAAAAGTGAGCTGTGAAACAGGAGGAGATTCTGCTTCTTGTTCTTCTGGTAATAAAAACCAAAGACAGACATACTGTATCAGTGAAACATTTTCCAATGTTTCAACTGAAAATGATTGAGA
This sequence comes from Protopterus annectens, assembly GCF_019279795.1. Classification (NCBI taxonomy): domain Eukaryota; kingdom Metazoa; phylum Chordata; order Ceratodontiformes; family Protopteridae; genus Protopterus; species Protopterus annectens. Next base: position 1,174,061,342 of record NC_056744.1, on the reverse strand, counting down.
GAAGGAAAAAAGCACAACAGTCAACTAGAAGAATCAAAAGTATGTTGGAAATGAAGCGGAGACAGGATTTGGGACATGGAGATGAACAGGAATTAAACCAGTAACTTGAAAATTGACAAATGGGGGATTACAAAGCAATAATTATATTTGTGAAACATGACAGTACAAGAAAATCTGGAAATATTGGACTTTTGTTGGACTTTGTTAACCTTGTAGGGGACTCTAAAGCAAATGGCATACTTTATGTCATTAATGTTTGGAAAAATACTCAGGATGAGGGAAGAGGAGGAAGAAAGCGAAGTAAAATTATTTTTTTCTTAATGGTACTATTTTAATAGTGCATGATTTTCTTTGCATGCTATAAAGTTTTCTCAGCTGTTTTTAAGTGTAATGAGGAAACTAATATAAATCGGTGCTCCCATTTCTTTTTCTCTCCCTTCTCTCGTTTGCCTTGTTCAGTTTTAAGAAATTTAGGCACTGCCATGTAGGGAAGCAATGGGGTTAAGCCCCTTAGCTTAATCTAGTAACAAGGTTTAAGAGAAAGCAAGTAAATGAAAAAGAATGCTTACCATTATAAGGCTTTTTTCTAGTAAACAAATGTATGCTTGGGAGTTAGTTCTCATGTCTCTAGTAAACAATCTGATAAAGAGAAATGGCTTAAAGTGTCTTCCCAGTTGAGACAGTGAAAGATAAAACAAAGCCAAAAAGCACTTAGTAGAACCACAAGCTGCATCGTGCATCTTAGCATGGATAACCTTTCTTTTAAGTTATCTCAAGTCTATATGCGTGGCTGTCAGTTTGGAACATCTGTTTGTATTAGGAGGCTTAAGCATATCATATTATTAAGTTACTAGGTTTTAGGTGGGGGTATTGGGGGTCTGTTTGTTTTCTGGTTTGAGGGCTTTCATTACAATGAAATGTTCTGTAAGCTGTGACACAGGCTCAAATGGAGATGACAACAAAACTGTATAAAAGATTAATCTGCTAAACAGTATGTACATGTAACACAACATGGAACAAGCTGGAACTAGACATTTAACAAAAAAGCTGTTATACATAAAGTGGGAATAACAACTTTTCAAGAAAATGAGGCTTTCTGTAATGGTTTTAAATGTCAATGCCCTCACAGATAAATATAAAAAAGAAAGAGTAGTGAATTATATTAAAAATGTAGAGTGCAAACAGCTATGCTACTGGAGAGACACTTGGAAAGAACTGAACATGAGAATTTGATAAAGAAAGGCTCTTCAGGACAGTTACTCAGCAGAATACCTGTGGCAAAGGAAAAGAGGAGTATTTATATTAATTAGAAGAGGAGCTCCAATAGTGAGACGAGGATAAAATAGGTAATAATGGTAGATTTGTACTACTAAGGGGCTACTGGCAAGGGAGGAGGATTACACTTACATGCATTTATTCCACTGAAAACTGCTATAATGGAGCTTAAGAAAATTCTGGGAGAAATAATTAGCTTTCAGTAATGAATATTACTTACAGATAGGGACTGGAATTTGGTCTGCAACACTAAAGATATGTCTGGGGGCCAGAAGGGAAAATATAACAAAAGAAGGGTAGATTTTTGAAGAAATGTATAAACATATTTGGTATGGAAGATGTGAATTTACATATTATTCCCCAAGATGCAAAAAGTGGGCTAGGCTAGACAGAATGTACATTTCATAGGAACATCTGCATTTAATTGAAGGTCTTGATATGCACCCAATAACTATTTCAGACCATGAGCCAATAAGTACAATAAAAACACCGGGTAATGAAATAAAAATGAGACACTGGTGTGTTCCACCTATCTGTTGAAAAGGGAGGAATTTAAGGCATGGATAGTGGACATTATTCTGGAGCTGTTAGAGAAGATAAAAGTTTCTTCTAAAAATGTCGCTAAGGAGTGGAATAAAATTAAAGTGGAGTTTAAAAATTGGGTGGAAATTAAAGAAAGGGTGATACGGTTAAGAAGCAACAAGAATTATTTAGAGAAAGTGACAAATGTTAAAGGAATGCAAAATTTGGGGAATCCCACATAAGAAGAGGAGCAACAGCAGAATGCTAAACAGAAAATAAGCGATTACCACAATAATATGCATGAGTTTAGGAAGATTGCTGTTAAAAAAGAAGTTATGTCTTACCATAATGTTCCATCTTTGTGTCCATCTGCATCTATTCTTGACTACTGGGTGTCTGTTCTGATCCTCGGAACCAGTCTAGCCATTATACAGCTTGCTCCAGCCAATAATCTCTTGAGCTAATACTCTACCCACAATGCCCCTCTCCCATTTAACTCCAATCGAGTTTGCAGGCTTATAGAAAGCCAGAAGAACCATGAGCTCATATGAAGAACCCATGTCCAAGGTGAACCCTAAATGCACCCAGGACAAGAGTTCAATCATCCAGGAATTCACAGGAGGGGGAAGGAGAGTGGGATGCTAAGAATAGATGAAGATTGACAACACAGATGGAACGTTATGGTAAGACATAACGTTTTTATCTGAACCAACGGAAGCTCTGCCCTGGGGCCACATCGAATTTGTAATGAGTCATAAAGGTATATGGAGTAGCCCATGTTGCTGCTGAGCATATTTCATTCATGGAAGCCTTGGAATGGAAAACAGCTAAAGTGGCCATTGACCTGGTGGAATGCTCTCTCACTGGCACAGGTAAATTTTGTATTATATATGTAAGTAATGCAATCTCTTAGCCATTTAGACAAGGTAACTTTGGAAACTGACTTCCCTAAAGTTGGGCCAGAGAAACAAAAAAGAAGTTATGTACTCACCATAACGTTCCATGTTTATAGTCCATCTCTCCCTTCATTCTTACACTTGGGGTTTGGAGCTGAACCTATGCTCCAATTCACCAATTCTCTAGCTCAAAGTCTTCTGGTTGGCTCATGGCAAGAAGGTATCCCATCATGCACCGCTGACATCCCCCAGATCTCATTTGCTGCAAGTAGTAAAAAAATATAGAGACAAAGAACAAACCATAGAGAAAGGTCTCAACATACAAATAAGGCAATAGGCACAATTCCCCCAGGTCCTCAAGGAGGGGGCAGGAGGGTGGGATAGTAATAATGAAGGGCGAGATGGCTACAAACATGGAACGTTATGGTGAGTACATAAGCTTCTTTATGTTCTGTAGTCCTATCTCGCCTTCATTCTTACACTTGGGACAGTGTCCCTAGCACCTGATCTTAGGGACCCTTCTCCCTCATCAAAATCAGCATATTCCATGACCAGCTCTTGAGGGGAGTCCAAAGTGCTTCCTTTTACACTTTCTCCTCTTAAGGACTTCCTCAGTGGGGTGTTCCAGAAAAGTATCAGAAGATAAGAGTACACCCTGCTGGGTAGCATGGACAGTTTGGACCAGCTGTCCCTGTGGAGTAGAATACTGAGGCCTGAAGACAGAAGGGCTTGGGAAGAAGGATCTGAGGTGGGGGGGGATCATCCTTCCTCTGGAAGTAGACAAAACTTTCTCCACTACCTCAAAAGCAGAATGCCCCAGAGAAAAGGAAGCTGATGGTGCTGAGAATAAGAAGTTATGTACTCACCATAACATTCCATGTTGGTAGTCCATCTGACCCTTCATTTTTATATATGGGTTCAGAGCCGATCCTCGGCTCTGACTTGGCCAATTTACAAGCTAGAAGACGTCTGGTTGGCTCGTGGCTAAGCAGGTATCCCATGGTGCACCAGTACAATCCCCAGATCTTATCTGCTGCTCACTAGAATAAAAACCATAAAAATAACCAATACTAAAGTGTCTCCAACCAAGTGCAACCAAATTATTACTTCCAGATCTTCCAGGATGGGGGCAAGAGGGCGGGTTGGTAAAAATGAAGGGTGAGATGGAATACCAACATGGAACGTTATGGTGAGTACATACCTTCTTAATGTTAGGTAGTCCGATCTCACCTTCATTTTTACATATGGGACAGCGTCCCTAGCGCCTTATTCTTGGGTGGCTCATTGGAAAATACTATTGAGCACTGTGGAGCCAAAGGAAGCTCTACCCCTGGATGACAAATCCAATTTGTAATGTGTAATAAAAGTGTGAGGGGTAGCCCACGTACCTGCTGCACAAATATTATCAAGTGGTACCCTGGCTTGAAATACAGCAGAGGTAGACAGCGACCTGGTAGAATGAGCCTTGATCCTGTAGGGCAAAGGTTTGCCCTCTGAGCTATAGATAAAGGCTATACAACTGGAAATCCAATTAGGTAGTGTCACTATAGACACTGGTAAGCCCAGTCTAGAGTCAGAAAAGGAAATTAATAATTGATCTGATTTCCTGAAAGCCTTAGTCCGCTGTAGATAAAAACGTAATTATCTATGAACGTCTAGCTGATGAAAATGGTAGTCAGCTGCATTACAGTGGTTAGGGAAGAAAACTGGGAGTTCTATTGATTGGTTTAAGGTAGCATTAGAACAAACTTTGGGGACAAAGGAGGGATTAGTACGTAATGACACCCTGTCTTTGTGGAAAATCAAATATGGTGGGGCTTAATAGACAAGGCCTGTATCTCTGATACCTGTCTAGCTGATGTGATAGCTACCAAAAACAAGGTCTTCCAAGACAAAAGTTTTAGAGAAGATGAGTGGGAAGGTTCAAAGGAGGGAGAAGTCAATTTTGACAACACAAAATTTAAATCCCAAGAAGCCACTGGTTCTTGCAGAGGTGGTGGCCCCTTTCAAAAAGGTCTTGCATAGCTTATGAGACATTAAATTGGTATCTGGAAAACCTAAGTGAAAATGAGAAATCACCACCAATTGGTCTCATAGTGGCAGAGGCAGATCCTTGCTGAAAAACCTCAGAAAGAAAATCCAGAATCACGGGGATAGAAGCAGTGTATGGAGTTACATTCATTCTCTGTGCCCAAATAGAATTTTTTTTCCATTTACTGCCAAACAGCTTCCTAGTTGAAGGTTTATGGAAGGACATAAGAATATGTGACACTGAGGATGATACATCATGAAGCCTGACTAGGGATGGAACTGGAGCAGCCACACTGTCAATTTGAGGGTGTGGATTGAGAGGTGTTGCGAACCTGACATGTGAGTCAATAGATCTAGAGCTGGGTCCAGAATCCAAGGATCATCCAAGAGGAGAGGCTCGAGGAAGGGGAACCAGACCTGACGAGGCCAGTAAGGAGCAATGAGGATCAATGTGCTTCCCAGCCGACTGCTTTCTAAATCACTTTAAAATGAGAGGGATTGCAGGAAAGGCATACAGAAGTCCCATGGGCCAATCATGAGCCAGAGTATCCCTGGGAGTCTCCCCCAGAGGGGGAATGAGGGGAAAAATAGCTGCCGCATTTGGTATTGACTGGGCTGGCAAAAAGGTCGCAGCAAGGCTGTCCCCATTTTCAAAAAATCTGATCCACTGTTTCCCATTTCAGAGACCACTCATGAGGCATTAGGATTGCCCGGCTGAGCTTGTTGGCTATCACATTGATTGTCCCTGGAATGTGCATTGCAACCAGAAAGCACTGGGAAGAAATCGTCCATTCCCAAACTCGCATGGCCTCCTGACAGAGTGGGTAACATCTGGTACCGCCCTGTTTGTTGATATACCAAACCACCGGCATGTTGTCTGATTGTATCGCAATTATCCCTAGAGGAAGAAGGTCTTGAAGTGCTTGCAACGCCAGAAACACCACCCTCATCTCCAGAACATTGATATGCAGGTGAGCCTCGTGTTCTTACCATGTGCCTTGGACAGTCCAGCCAAAATAATGCCACCCCACCTGATCTGGGAGGCATCCCTGGTCACAGTGGCAACGGGTTGGGCCAGAACAAAGGAGGCACCTGTGATCAGTTGATTGGGAGCTATCCACCAAAGACGTTCCTTCTTGCAGGATTCCATCAGCAGGATAGGATGACTCAGTGGGAGAGATTGGAAGGACCACTGGGAAGACAGAAGCCACTGGAGAATTCTCATGTGCAACCTGGCTAATGGTACCAATAGAACTGTGGAAGCCATAGTCCTGAGGAGCTGAAGAACCCACTTTGCTTTGACTTTTCGCAACGGGAGAAAATGTTGAACTTGGTAGATTAAGTTCTGTGCCCTTTCGGCAGGGAGACAAGCTGTCATGTTCACTGTGTCTACCTCTGCGCACAGATCGAGAGGGCAATAATGCAGATTTTTTCCTATTTATGGCGATCCCTAACTGAGCACAAAGTTAAATCGTGGCTTCCCTGTTTTGGAAGAGTAACTGCCTGGTGGGGGCGGTCAGGAGCCAGTTGTCCAAATACGGAAACACCTGGAATCCATGACGTTGCAGGTGAGCTGTCACTACTGCCATGCATTTGGTGAACACTGTGGGGGCTGTGGTGAGACCATAGGGCAGAGCGCGAAACTGATGGTGACTGGCTCCCAGCCAGAAGTGTAGATGGCTTCTTGACGCCTTGTCCATTTTTATGTGGTAGTAGGCATTCTGAAGATCCAGAGAGTACATCCAAAAGTCTTTCCCTAACAACGGGAGTATAGACTGCAGTGTTACTATCCAAAACTGGTCCTTCTTCACTGATTCGTTCAATCTGCTGAGGTCCAATATTGGCCTCCAATCTCTGGTTCGTTTTGGAACTAAAAAGAACCTGGAGTAAGTTCAGGATCCTATCTGGTCTGCTGGGACGGGCTGGATGACTCTTTTTAAGAGCAACTTGTTGATCTCCACAGTTGCCTTATCCCTGAGATTATGTGGCACATCTGGGATCCTTTTGGGAACAAACGGTGATAGAGAAAAGGGTGTGATATAGCCTCTGTTAACAACTCTTTGTACCCACTTGTCTTGGGTGATATTAAGCCAGGTTTCTTGGTACAAAGAAATGCGACCCCCGACCGGCCCCAGAAAAGCGCAGTCAGGCTCCACATCAGGAGCGCTGATAAGGCCGACCTCAAAAGGAATCATGGCCTTGTTTGTATTGCGGACCACCCCTGCCTCTAGGGCAACATCTGCCATTTCCTCTTCCTCTGCCTCTGAAGAATGATTCACCCTGTGTGTCAGGAAAGACCCTCTGGGACTTCCTGAATCATATTTTACTGCCCCTTTGACCCTTGGGGTATGGTCTGGAAGGGACAGTAAAACGCACTCCCACGGCAGAAAGCGTCTTTCCTTCTTGCTCACACCAAGTGAGTGTATCCTTCACCTTGGAACCAAACAATGAGGAACCATCAAAGGGGCATTGGCGAAAGTAGACTTGAACGGTTCCGCAAAATTACATAAGTGCACCCAGGAGTGGCACCTCAAGGCAACTCCGGAGCCTGCTGCTCTACTTGCTCCATCTGCAGCATAAGAGATAAGTCACAAGGAGGAGTTAACCACAGAATTTAAGGTGGACAACTGAGTAGAAATCTTGTCAGGAACTCCCTCAGTACACGCACCTTGTATGGAATCTCCTAACTCCTTGAGGAGATCCCTCTGCAACCTTGTGAAGTGCGTGAGATAGTTCAGCGATCGAAGGGCAAAGGCAGCAGAACTAAAAATACGCTTCCCAAATCTGTCCATCTGTTGAGACTCCTTGTTTGGTGGATGGACAGATGAAGTCTCTGCTAACTCCTTCGTGGTTGCCGCCACCACTATGGCATCTACGGGAACGCCCTTGGACAAGAACTCTTTACCAGGAGGGGCAGACAAGAACTTATTTGGTCTCCTGGGGATGGGCTCCACTGTGTCAGGAGTATCCCACACCTTTCGACTAACTAGATCCATCAGTTCGTCAAAAGGTGGAGACACCCAAGAGGCAGAAGGTTGAGACCCAAAAGCTTTCAGGTACACCGACTCTTCATCAGAAGGGTTAACAGTGGGCCAGACGCACCTCTGCCTAAGGATCTCTAAAATGTCCACAAAGGAGACATCATCAGAGGACGTATAAATAGTAAACCAATCCAGCTCCAGGACAACCAAAGACTTTATTGGACCGAACACACAAGTCAACAAAAAACAAAAAAGTAAAAACACATTCACTTAGTGCTTGCACCCATCATAACAGTTGGGCATCATCAGAGTGAGAACAGTTTGTAACTTCAGTTTTTAAAAACACTCAAATGCACACGCCCCCTACATAGAACCAACTGCAGATCTAAAACAATTAAACAAGTAATATATAAAATAAATAAATGTAATAAAGTAATGTGTACTTATTAATAACTTTATAAATGAATAAATGGATACAAACACATATATGAAAACTGTAAATAGCAGCAAATATTTGTTGCCTCCTACGGTAGTATAAACTATATCACTTTATATATTAAAAACAGAGAACAACTTGGGGGACCCTTCCGACTCCTCGAGGTCAGTGTCCGATGTCAAAGACACATCCTGGGAGTCAACATATTTCCTCTTGCATAACCTCTTTCGGGGAGGCTCCTCGGAAGGATATTCCGGGGAAGCCTGGGAAGAGTGGGGGCCACCAGCCAATGGCTCCTGAGGCTGCGGGTCTCTGCTGTCGCCAAAAAGAGTAGGGGCTGAGACTGTAGTGGCTGCTCTCAGGGGAAGAGTACTGGTTCCACTGGTAGGGGCTAGAGAATGAGACAGTGTGCTCCTCATCACCTCAAACGCCGACCTCTCCAGCTCCGAAAACCTCCCCCGCTCCGAAGAGACGAGGGTCGGCACCAGAGCCAGAGCCATCAACTCAGAGACAGATGCAGGGCCCGAGTTCACCTTGGCCAAAGCACCAAGAGGAAGGCTCGGAACTAAAGATAGATTCCAACCCTCCCTGTTGGTGTGGACAGGAGAGCTTCGGCCCCTGGACATGATGGACGGCACCGAGCGTGTCTGAGCTGAACCCGGCTCCTAGGCAGCAACAAAATTTCCTCTGTTGGCACCAAGCACTCAGGCTCTGAAAGGCCAGTATGGCTCGGAGGAGGAATAGCAGACAAGGGCAAAGCTGGGCCCAGTGACTCCGGAGCCGACTAAGGGGAGTCTCAGCACTACCCTCTCTGCATCTTCTTTTGAAAGGCACCTGGAAGACATAGTAGGGGATCTTGACCTGGGGGGCACTGGAGACTTAATTGTTATGGAAACCATTAGGGAGCTTACAGACCGGCTCCGAGTGAAAGAGTCAAGTGCTGCATCAATAGGTTCAGAGACCGGTTCTGAAACACCTGCAACCGACTCTGACACCACCATGATGCTCTCCTTTGGCTCCGAAGGCTGAGGAGTCAAGGAGGCAGATTTGGATTGGTTCGACTGTTTAGGAGGTGGCTCTGAGACACCAGCTGGTGCCAGAGAAGGCCTTTTTGAGGATTTTGATTTCCCAGACTTAGAGGAAGCCGAAGAACTGGATAGTGCTTCCTCAAAGCATGGTTTCAATAGACCCTTGAGTATGAGTTTGTTCTTTCTCTCCTGTAACACTCTAGTAGAAAAAGCATGGCAGAACAAGCACGACTCCTGTAAGTGGGTGGCCCCTAGGCAGTAGACAGCTACCGTGGCTATCCATTAAGGACATCTTTTGGGAGCATTTCATGCACTTTTTGAACTCTGAGGGTTTATGCGCCTTACTTTCCTTAGACATATTACACACACAAAACCCAGAGAGATGAAAGAGAGAAAAAGGAGGAGGACTAGGTCCTCTAACTAAAACGGGCCTAGCCCTAAGAAGGAGTTACAGGAGGACTAGGTCCTCTAACTTAAACGGGCGTAGCCCAGTGTAGTGAAAACTAGGTCTTCTAATTTAAACAGACCAGAAAGGAAAGCCCATTCACACAAGAGAAACCGTAAATGACACAATAAATTTCTATATTCCTAATAACAGGTAGTATACTTGCAATCCTAGAAATTTACAAGCGGATCCCCGCCAAAACAAACAATGTCAAAATAGCAGAAACTAACTGCCAAAGGTGACCAAAAAAGGTCAGAATAACAACAGACAAGACAACAGGAGCCCCTGTTGACAGAGCGGAAAAATACTAAAAACTCTACCTAATAATCAAAAAATGCGCAACGGTGCCTAAAATTAACTGGCACACAGGATACCAATAACCACTAGTAAACTAAGTTGCACTCAAAAAGGCAAGCAATGCAACTGCCTTATATTAGCAACACTAAATATACCATAAAGGTTCTAATAAAGCATTGAAATATGATAGAATATAAAGAATTTTGAAAAACTTAGTCAGAGCCAAGAGAAGCACAACCAAACTCGTTGACGCAGCAAACGAGATCTGGGGATTTTACTGGTGCACCATGGGATACCTGCTTAGCCACGAGCCAAACAAAAGTCTTCCAGCTTTTAAATCGGCAGAGTCAGAGCTGAGGATCGGCTCAGAACCCATATGTAAAAATGAAGGGGAGATCAGACTACCTAACATGACATATTTCCAGACCGCCGGCTTCATCTGACCTGAAGGCAGCCCACTCATGGCAGAGGCTGGAGCCAAGCTGTCTAATGCTGAGGCTCTGAGGGACAGAGATGGCTCTGACAACTTCGTAGTTGAACTCCAAAACTTCAGATCCATTAATGACGCTGCAACCCCGAAAGTCATCCAGCTCCAACACACTCAGAGATGATCCACTTAGAGAAGGTACCAGTGTGGAAGACACAACTATCTTTGGATCTGACATGGAAGGCTCCAAAAATATTGGATCCAAGTGCCCAGAAACCAAAGGTCAAATTGGAAAAAAAGCCAAAATAGGTGGAGTAGTACTGGTAAAAGATCTTCGGATCCGTTGGGGGTAGGAACAGGGAGAACTACCATGTGAATGTGTGCCAAGACAAATTTTCTTATTATTCTATCCACATTAGTTTCTGTCAAACTCCTGGAAGAATGAGAAGAGGAGGGAACTGAAAGGGTCCTTGAATGGTGGTGTCTCTCTAGGAAAGGCGATGGAAGATAGGAAGATAATGAATCCAGAGAAGAAGCATACCAGGTCCAAGAAAGGTTTGTCTCAGAGTGTGTCAGATCCAATGATGTAGATCTGGTATCAGAAACTGTTGGATCCAATGGCTTAGACTTCAGATCACACAAAATCAGATCCGATAGTTCTTTTTAATACCTTAAGAGATGGTTCTGTAGTAGGATCCAAGCTCAGAGTAGAGGATCTGGAAGGGCCTGAAGGATGCTTCTTGGCCTCACTTTTCATTATTTTCTTGGGGGTTTGGGCCCATTTATACTCTCAGAAAGGGAAAGGAAGGAAAGAAACTGAAACGTTACCAAAAATAGTAACTGAAGGAACTACTACAGGGTATAAAGAAAAAGGAATACCAACAATGGTAATGCTGAATTACAAAGACCAGTGTAGAAAGGATAAGGGAGGAATATAATATGTGTGTGTGTATGTGTATTTATATATATATATATATATATATATATATATATATATATATATACACACACACACAAACATATATTTTAGATATCTAATATATATCTTTCTATATATATATATAAATAGATATATATATATATATATATATATATATATATATATATACACACATACTATACTCACAAACCAACACTAAAGCTCGATAGCCAACAGTGACCACATCCATTTGTGAAGATGGCAAATGAGATCTGAGGTATGGAAGGGGACTAGGGCATTATGGGTAAGGGAGGAGCTTGAGAGTTTAAATAATCCACGAGCTGTAAAAAAAGGGTCAGATTCAGATCCAAACTCGCATCAGATCAGAAGTGCTTCTGCACAAAGTATACATCATTTTGGGGGCACAACAGCAAAGTCTGGATATTCCAAAAGAATTGCATCTTTCATAACCAGTTCTATGGCTGTGATGAATCAAGTTTCTTCCACAGACACTCACTTAAGCATCTCCAAACAGAAGGAATAGGTGCCATGTTTAGTCCATAATGGGTCTTCCAAAGGAGGGAACACCTGGTGGTGATCTGGGCTGCAGAAGGACTCACTATCACTGTATGCTACAGAGACAATATCCTTCTGTTTTTTGAACACTTCTCATGAGCCTGAGAGGGAGGAAATCCTACACCCAGAACTCCATACCTGTGTCTCCACACAGTCTTGCTCAAGGATGGACAAACAGTCACGTGCTGTGTGTCAGGTGACAGGGAAATGGTGCATAAATAAGCATATATTAAGAATGGCTCTAGCAGGACAGTGCATGTGCCAGTCTAGGTGCTGGATGACGTCAGAACTTGCAGGTAAACGAGACTGTTTTAGCAAAAGAAGCATCTCCAAGGAAGCAAACCTCTGACCTATCCCTCCAAACATCAGTTCTTGTGATGATACTGCAGCTGTGCATTGAGGCAATATGAAGGATCACCTTGCCAATGTTTTCATCTGCTGCCGTCTTCATCATGGCAAGGGAGACCAAGAGCTAATCACTTCAGCTTCTCTCAGTGGGATGGTTGAACCAATGGCTCTTATACAGTGCTTTATATCATAAGCCTTCCCCAAGACAATTAAATAAATTAAATGCCATTGCAAGTGTTGAATGGTGATCTGCAAGCCCCAGGTTTTGTATGTAATTACTGAACACGGCAGCTTTTCATTGTCATGCACAAGGATTAAGATCTATGTGAGCAACAGAAAAGAATTTGTGGACATGGGTTAGGCTCACCTAAAAGTGGCATGGAATATCACAGCATGCAGATGGTCTGACTAGGATATCTTGTGTGAAAAAGATATTAGACTCTGACTGACAGTGGACGACAATAGCACAGGTGTGCAAGCTGAACTTACCATAACAGTATATGTTTGAATTATCACTTCTGCAATAGCCTTAGATATATGGGTTATATCCTGACAAGGATACAACAGCTGGCCAGCTTCCAAAGCTTCAGATCACCTTCCATGTGCCCAAACTGTTGAGCAGCACGAGCTGAGCTGACTAAAAGACAAATTTGGGTGTGAAGCCCTTCTGAGCTTTCCTGCCAACACAGAGAGGGAGGGAGTCCTGAAAGGACATTGCTAAGAACAACATAAAATAAATGTCCACACTTTGTTCATAAAAACACACTAAGAGAGAAGGGGGGTAGAGGGAGGGAGTGGCTACTGCAGCAGTGATCATTTGAACATCTACTGTTATGGTGAATTTACTTACACAACTGTACTATGTTCATCATACTGATCACTGCTGCTGCAACAGCCTTAGCTATAGGGTAGATTACTGTAGCAAACTACATTTGGGAGGTGGAAGGAGAGGCATCCAGGAGACCCTCGAAAATGTTCCTTGCAAAGCTTGATCTGGAAAGAGAGAAGGAATCAAGTTTGTAGAGCTTTATAAATGTATGTATAGAGGACTAAGTAGCAGCAGTACAGCCTAGGCCTGTCTTGAGAGCATTGTTATTGATTTATTTAAAGCTGCTAATTCAACCCTTTCCAAAAAAAAATGCCATAGATGAAGCCAAAGCCCTGGTAGGGTGGGGGCCTTGAGCCTGCTTGGAATAGATTTATCTCGGTGAGTATAACAAAAGGTAATACCCTGACAACCATATGGAAGTACTGTGTTTTGACACAGGTTGTCCCTTCTTACTTTCTCAAGAAGTGAACTGATCCATAGATCTGAAAGATTTAGTTCTGTCAAGATAGTACCAGAACTGTCTGTGGACATCAAATGTATGGAGTATACTTTTTCCCCTCATTTTTAGGTTTAGGAAAGAAAACGGAGAGATGGATAGTTTTGCTTAAAGTAAACTCAGATACCACATCAGGCAGTCCCTATGGAAAGTTAGAGTGGACTCATCACAAGAGCTTGCAAGTCGGATACCTTTCTGGCGGTGGTCAGAGCAATGTTTTCCATGTTAAGATCCTCAAGTCAGTCAGATTAGCTGGTTCAAATGGAGCAAGCGTTAGCTTCTCTAACACAAATTTAAAATCTCAAGGACAGAGGCTCTTTTGCAAAACTATTTCCAGTACATTTTGACATAAGACTACATTAAAAGAGGGGGATCCATAGGCAAATATGCTGAAATTGCTGATAAATGACCCTTGACAGAGGAATAATAAAGGACACAAGGATAGTAACTCACACAAACATGGAAAAAAACAGAACTAGCTTGACTGGGTGCCGATTGTGTTGTTGGCACCAACTGGAAAACCTTTTCCATTTGCTAATATACGGTTTTCTAGTGGCAGGATTTCTTGCCTCCAGTAGTACCTGCTGCATATCCAAAGTAAACAGGTGTCGAAAAGTAATTAAGACCCTATCACCCCACAGTCAACTGAAGAAAATTGATGTTGGGGTGCATTTAACATCCCTGTTCTTGTGCAAGGAGATCCAGTCTGCGAGGAAGCTTGTGGTAATTGCCCCTGGCCATTTCCAAAAGAATGGAGAATCATGGTTGCCTGGGCCAGTAGGGAGTCACCACAATGATCATGGAGGATTCCTTTTGAATCTTCAGAAGCACCTTGGATATTACTGCAAAGGCATACAAGAGCATTCCTGTCCCAGGAAAAGGAAAGACATCCATTTTCTAGGTCTTCTTGTATGAGTCCTAGAAGAGAATTTTGCCAGTTGAAGGCAAAGAAGTCTACTTGAGGAATTGCCCATAGATGGATCAAATTTTGGAAGACCCTCTGATCTAGTTTTCATTTGTAAAGGTCTCTCCTGGTCCTGCTCAACTTGTCTGCCACACAATTTTGCTCAGATGGAATGCAGAATGTATATAGAGTGAGACTGTGCTGTGAAGCTATACTCAAGCTAACATGGCTGAAAAGGGGGTCCTACCTGGTTCCCCCTTGCTTGTTGATGTAGCATATGACTGTGGTATTGTCTGTAACCATATGAAGAGGTCCTGCCAACCAAAGATGGCTCAGAGAGTTAATAGCCTTGATCAGGACAAGCATCTCCTTGATAGTTGTGTGTTTGTATCTGTCCTTGGTGTCCCACACCCTCTCCCTATTAGCCCTCCAGAAACTGCTCCCCAAGCAAAGTTTGAAATGTCTATGGTGACAGATTGCTTCAGAGCAGGGAGGGAGAATGAGAGACAAGGATTTGAAAAGATAAAGAGTGTTGATGCTGGGAACAAAGATTTCAGATACCACCTTATCTTTCATCATACATGCTGTGAGACCCAGAATCCTGTATTTCATCACAGTGACTGAAGTCTGAGTTGGAAAACATTAGAAATAGATCTAAATAACTAGTTTTCTCTGTGGAAGAAAATCTCCTTGAACTGAGGTGTCAAGCTGATATCCCAGCAACACAATCTTATGTGAGGGAGTCAAGAAAGACTTTTAAATGTTCCCTTGGATTGATATCCCAGCAACACAATCTTATGTGAGGGAGTCAAGAAAAACTTTTAAATATTCCCTTGGAATCCCAGCTTGTGTAAGAGATCTTTCACCAGGAGAGATGCCTGAAACTTTGAACTAGGCTCTGCAGAGATAAGCTAATTGTTTAAATATGGAGAAATGTGGATACCCTGTAGCCTGTAATGAATTATAACTGGAGCTAGACACTTTATGAACGCTCTTGGTGCAGTGCATAGTCCAAAGGGTAAGGCAAAAAAAAAAAAAAAAGGATAATGTGCTCCTATCGCTCAAAACCTTAAGAAACATCTAATTTCTGGAAGAACAGGAATGTGATAATAAGCATATTTAAAGTCTATTACCAGGAAACATGAAAGTGGAAGAAGATATAATAGGTTGTGAAGTGACATCTTGTATCTGGGCACCATGACAAACGGGTTTAAAGAATAAAGATCCAGAACTGATCCCCAAGCATTTTCCCCACCTGTAAAGGAGGAACTAGTTCTATCACTCCTTGGGACAGCATATGAAGAACTGGTGGAAACAGAGAGAGTCTGATCTGGATGATGAGGAATGCTCCCCCTGGAAAGAAGTAATTTACTTTTACTACCATCTGTAACCTTGATGAGTGATTTTCAGAACTCATTTGTCTGAAACAATCTGTCATCAAAAAGAAAAATGGAGACTCAGACATTCTGGAAAAAATTAGGGGCCCGGGTGGGAGTGGGTCTGACAATCTGTTGCAGTGTTATTCAAATTTGATAGACTGTCTTTGGTTTTGGGAGGTTTGAGTCTTTTTTTTGGAACCCCCTTACCATTCTTCTTAAATGTTTATGTGAATTCTGTTTAGACTGTTTATTCTGTTCTTTTGCCAAAATTAGATGAGGAAAAAGAAAATTCCTAAGACAATTTGGAAAAGGACAACTGAAAAATCTTAGAGATTCCCCTGGATCAGCTTGCCTGTTTCATCACACATTTTGATCACCTATGCAGCAGAAAGACAAAGCAATAAATCGCTTTCCAAGGGAGTTTTTAACATCGTCTGGAAGGTTCTGAGAAAGCAACCATGCAAACCTCCTTAAAACAATACCAAATAAAGTACAGTTGTGTACACTTACCATAAATGTAGATGTTCGAGTGTATTCACTGTTGCAGTCATCACATTTGGGTTATCTGCTTGCAGTAGCCCTCAGTCAGCCTGATTAACAAAGTCTTGGGTCCTGCATCGGTTGCTGTCCCTTCTTCTGTGATGTCAAGTCGTCAGGGGTATAAAACATGCAACCGATGCCATTACATCAGTTTTTCTTGCCCCAGATGTCAGGTGACCCCTAATGGGAAGCAATTAAATCTACAAATAAACAAGGATATACCTCCAACAAAAAAGCAAATTCAGCAAATAGCTTTTGGGCATAGTACAGGAAAGTAGAGGTATAGCCAAAAGAAGTAAGGGGGCTGGAGGGAGGGTAACCAGGACTGCAACAGTGAATACACTCAAACATCTACATTTACGGTAAGTGTACACAATTGTACTATGTTCTTTGTGTTTCACTGTTGCAGTCATCACATTTGGGTAGATTCGCAAAGCTAAGGATGGGAGGAGGAATTTAGATAGCTTTAGGACCAGCTATAAGGCCCTGCAAGACTGCAGTGGCAAAGCCAGCTCTGGATTTAGAGAAAATTGGAAGATGGTAATGCTTGGTGAATGTATACATAGAACTCCAGGTAGCAGCTTCTAGGATGTCCCTGGTAGGGACGCCTCTGAGAAAGGCTGTAGAGGTAGATGCAGCCCTGGTTGAGTGGGGTCTGATCCCCTGTGGGATAGGTTTTCCATGGTGTTTGTAGCAGAAATGAATGCAATGGCCTATCCATTTGGAAATGGTTTGCTTTGAAATAGCCGTGTTTGTAGCAGAAATGAATGCAATGGCCTATCCATTTGGAAATGGTTTGCTTTGAAATAGCCTTCGCCTCTGCCCCTGCAGCAAATGCCACCAGCAGTTCAGATTTCCTTTGAGATTTAGTCCTGTCCAAGTAGAATCTAAGTTGTCTGTGCACATCTAAGGAGTGCAGTATCCGTTCCCCTTTGTTCTGTGGATTAGGAAAGAAGGTTGGCAAATGAATGGACTGATTAAGGGTCACACTGGATACTACCTTGGGCATGAAGGAGGGATTGGTCCTGAGGGACAACCTATCCGCATGAAAGATGATGAAAGGCTCCACTGCCATAAGGGCCTGTAATTCAGATACCCTTCTTGCTGAAGTGATTGCCAAAAGGAAGGCTGTTTTCCAAGAAAGGAATTTTAAGTCTGCAGTAGCACCTGGCTCGAAAGGAGGAACAGTGAGTTTCTCCAATGCAAAGTTAAGGTCCCAGGCTGGAGTTGGAGCTCTCCTGGGAGGTCATAAATCTTCGGCCCCTCTGAGTAACTGCTTGAGCAGTGCATGAGAGAAGAGGGGAGGTTCTGTGTTATAATGAGCTGAAATAGCTGAGGCATGAATTTTGATGGAGAAGAAAGACAGGGCCTCGTGAAGCATCTCACTTAAGTATTATAAAATCTGAGGTAAATTGGGCACAGCTGTGCTCATCCCTTCAGATTGGTTCCAGGCACAGAATCTTTTCCATTTTTCAGCATAAGATTTTCTGGTACTAGGCCTCCTTGCCTCTAAAATGATAGCCATCACTGGTTTACTGAGGGATGGTAAAGGAGAAATTAGGTAATTAGCCAGGCTGCTAGGTTCAGTGTGTGAAGCTGAGGGTGCAGAAGCTGGTTCTCCTGCTGAGAAAATAGGGTAGGAGTCTAAGGCAGGTGTCATGGGGCCAGCAATGGTACACTGCACAAGAGGGGCTACCAGCGTTGGCGCGGCCAGTCTGGTGCAATACAGATTGTCAATGGTTTGTCTTGCTTGATCTTTAGTAGTACTTTGGAGAGCAGTGGAGAAAAGGCATAAAGTGATAGTTTTTTCCAGCTGAAGGACAGAGCATCCACTTTCCAAGCTTGTTTGTGGGGAGTCCTTGTGCAAAATTTGTCCAATTGATAGTTCTGGGAGGAGGCAAACAGGTCTATATCCGGGCTCCCCCATTTGCTTGTCAACATGTTGAAATCCTTGGTTCCAGCTTCTACTCATGTGGGTCCATGAGGTTTCTGTTTAGTTCGTCTGCCAGTGTATTCAGTTTTCCTGGCAGGAATTGAGCTTGTAGATGCACTTTGTAGCTCAGGGCTGTATTGCACAATGCCATGGCTAGTCTGCATAGGGGGTAAGAATGTGTACCCCCCTGCTTGTTTATATACCAGATAACAGTAGTGTTGTCCGTCTTTACCATTAATTGTCCTGGAAGAATGTGGTCCTTGAAGGCTGTCAGAGCACGCTGTACAGCTAACATTTCTTTTTGATTGATATGCAAGTGCATTTGACTTGGGTTCCATTTACCCTGAATGCACTTCCCTGCAAAGTGAGCCCCCCATGCATAATCTGATGCATCTATTGCTAGGGTTTGGGCAGCAGGGAGTGGTGTGAATGGTAGACCCTTGTTTTGGTGGCAGGCCTCTGCCCACCAAAGAAACTCTAGGTGTAGGCAAGGTATGACAGGAATCATTGCTTCTAGATCCTGATAATGTTGACACCATAGGCTTTTTAGATACCACTGTAGTTTCCTCATATGCAGTCTTGCATATGGAATCAGAAGAATGCAGGAGACCATGAACCCATAGGCTTGTAGTATTTGCCTTGCAGACAGCAGGGTTTTTGTGGCCACTTGTTTGAAGTAGGTTGTCAAATGAATTTGTTTCTCTGGCATAAGAAAAGCCATCTGAGAAGTTGTATTCAAGCTTGCTCCCAGGAATATGATTTGTTGACAGGGTACCAGGTGTGATTTTGTTTCATTTATGGAGTACCCCAGACAAGTTAGCACTCTTTGTACAAAGACCAGATGATTCAAAAGTACGTCCTGGCTTTATGCCTGAATTAAACAATCGCCCAGGTATGGGTATATTTGAATATTTCTTTGCCTGCAAAATGCGATGACTGGGGCTAAGCACTTTGTGAATACCCTGGGTGCAGTTGATAAGCCAAAGGGCAGTGCAGAGAACTGGTAGTGATTGTAGCCTGCTTTGAAGCGTAGGTACATTCTGCAAGATTCCCTGATTGGGATGTGCGGGTATGCTTCCTTTAAATTGAGTGTTACCATCCAGGCATCTTTTTCTAGCATAGGGAGCAACTGGTGAAGAGTCAGCCTCTTGAATTTTGGAATCACCAAAAAGGTGTTTAGAGTAGACAGGTCCAGAATAGGACGCCATGAATTGTCTTTTTTGGGTACCAGTAGAAACCTTGTCCTTTTTCCTCTTCTGGTACAGTCTGAATAGCCTTTATGTTTAACAGAGAGAGTATTTGCTTTTGAGCCTCTGCCCACTGACTTTGGGGGTAGATCTGGCCAACCTTTTGGCGTTGGTAATGTGTGGAAGTGAAATCTGTATCCTTGGGACACTATATTTAAAACCCATTTGTCCTGGGTAATGAGTTCCCAGTTTTTTGGCCTGCAGACCAATCTTTCCCCCTAAAGGAGCATTCAGTTGAGAAGTGCTTGGAAATTTTAAAATCAAGTCATTGAGACAGTTTTCCATAGGGGGGAGTCTTACTGCTCCCAGGTTTGGAAGTGGAAGCTCCCCACTGCTTAGTCGTGTGTGTACCCTGGGACTGAAACCTGGGATTTCTGTTGTGTCTGGGTTTGGATTGAGAAGGTCTGGTAGGAGTCGGAAAGGACCAATTCTTAGAGGGCCATTGCCTACTAAATCTTGGAGGTTGAACTTGTAAGAAATCTTTAACAGTTTGCATAGATTTAGCTTTATCTTCCATCTTTTTAAGCACTTCCTCAGCTTTGTTGCCAAACAGGCGGTCCTAATTTAAGAGGACCATCCAACAATTTAGCTTTAACAAAAGCTTTAACCTTTTCAGATCAGGCAAAGATTGCTCCTTAAGCCAAGCATGCCTTCTGAGTACAGACCCAGTGACAGCAGCCCTGCAAGAGGCCTCTAAAGAATCAAACCCACATTGCAAAGTATGTTTTCCAATCTGTTCAACAGAATGCATTAAATCCTGTAATTCCTTATTTTCAGCACAGTCAGGAATCAACATAATTTTCTGTTTAAGCAATCCAATAATATGTTGTTGATACTTTAACATATGAAACTGACAGTTTAAGGCCCTAATGGCCAAGGTTGCAGAAGTGTAAACCTTCTTACCCCATCTACCCAGCGCCCTGGAGTCTCTATCAGAAGGGGTAGGGTTTTTGGCAGCAGAGGCCTTAATGCCCTTAGGTCCCTGTGAAATAGTCTCTGGATCAACAATAGGATTTTTAAAAAGGAACTTGTAAGTATTTGTCAGGTTTTCTGGGAGCAGGACACAAAGAATCAGGGGCCAAACTAAATTCCAAAAAGGCATCATCAACAATGTCTAGTACAGGAGGTATAGCTAAAGGCCTATGCTGAGGCAAGAGTAAGAAATCCCTAAGCCTCTTTCTCGAATCAGAAAAAGCCTGGCTTTCCCAGTGGAAATGCTCCCTTAGAGTGTGCAAGGTTTCACCAAAAGAAAAATCCTCTGAAGGGGAAGTAGAGGGAATAGAGTCCTCTGCATCAGTATCCTCATAAATAGATAAAGGTAAATCCAGATCATCAGAAGAATCAGAAAAATCAGAATCCTGGTCAGAAGATTCATAAACAACTTCAGTCCTAGGTCTCTTAGAAGAGGGAGGTTGGCTTCCCCTGATTAAAGTTACAAGATCATCAGCCATTCTTAGCATTTGTTTTTTTAGGCATAGAGGCCTGAGCCTGTGGCCTGGGCGTCGATTTTCTAGGCATGGTTCGAGATTTAGGCCTTAAAGAAGAAGGAGGCATCGGTTTAATATGCAAGTCCATAGGCCTGAATACACCCTCAGAAGCCGGTGCCTGCACAGCGGCTCCGGACCAATCCAAGGTAGAGACATCTGCAGGTTCCACAGTTGAAGCATCTCGCAGCATACCTGACTCTGAATGGGTCTCAGTAGAGGCCTGCGAATCAGAAGTAGCGGGTATCAGGGGCTGCGAAAGCGCCTCACTGAGTACCAGCGAACTGGCGATTGGCTTAGAAGCATCGTCGGCAGCTTTGGATCTAGACAGCCTGTCTCTGTCTTTGTCTTTATCCTTGTATTTTTTCGGAATTCCGGTAGTCGGATGGCTTACTGACGACATTTCTGGATTACTGAACAGATAACCGAAATATTTAGAGTTGAAAATATACCGACAATGGATAGTGTGTTGACTAGGCAAGGAATACAGTACGAATGAAAATCTTTGTGAGGTATTTGCTTTCCACAAGAAATGCAATTATTAACTTTTACTGACATAGGAAAGGAGCAAGAAAAGGTTTCCCCAATGGGGTACTTACCTTAGTTGAAGACTTTGGTTCCGAAACTCGAAAATGAAAATTTCAGTAGTCGACCGACCGGCACTTGCGAACTGCTTCTGCTTCGGGCACCACACTGCAAGAAAGACTGATGTAATGGCGTTGGCTGCATGTTTTATACCCCTGACGACCTGACGTCATGAAGAAGGGACAGCAACCGATGCAGGACCCAAAACTTTGTTAATCAGGCTGACAGAGGGCTACTGCAAGCAGATAAGCCAAATGCGATGACTGCAACAGTGAAACACGAAGAACATCCAGAAATCTTGTGAAGGCAGAACACTAACACTAGGAAGTAATCCAAAAATGTTTTAATTGAACTTACAAAAAAAAAAAAAAAACAGTACCTGTGGCCATAGCCCTAGAAGTAGTATCAACAGTCATACACAAACTGCAAACAATGAGTAATGACCTGTTCAGCAGAAGAAAGTAACATATGTAAAGCAGACATTTTCCTCACAAGACAAAACTGCATATAAAACATTCCTCAGTACTTTCAAAATTTGTCAAAACAAACTAACGTACGAGCCTGACAATTCAAAATTCTGAAAATCAAAGTTGCAGAAGTATAGACTGTTTGCTCATGCTTATGAATAATGTCCCCATCAGAAAAAGGAGGACTGGAATTAACTAAGTGCTTAACAGCAGTGAATGGGCTGCGTTTCCTGCGAGAATGGATATTGGGGATTTCTGTTGATTGCACATCGAAGGAGTTGAGAGTAGCTATACAACCTGCAGGATTTTATCTTGCAATATGAAATTTTTCTGCATGTTGCCATTAACTGTATTCTGCTCTGAAGCCTCCTACTAGGAATTATTGTCTGGCATTTGTTATAATTACAGTGATTATACCAGTCTTAACTCAGACATCTGTTTCTCAGTCATACTACTTGATTCTTGGGACTTCCTCATTTACTTTAACATCTCTTTAAAGTCTTCTGACACATCCTGCTACTTCTCCAAAGACTCCTCATTGTTCTAACAGGTCATGTTTCCCCCCGTAAGTCTTTCTGTAGTTTTATTAGACCTACTAAGGATTTTTTTAAAAATACAAATTCCTACTTTGCTTCTATCCTACACAGACACAGTCACTCTTTAATACTTGTAGTTACCTAAACATGTCTTCTTCCTAGATGTTATTACAAAGTTGAGTTAATGCATTATATTTACATTTCCTGAATATTTTGCCAACAACAAAATATAAACAGTGCATTTTGCTGAAGACAGTAAGTTTCTACTTAACCTGGAGAGGAATTTCTCTCATCAAATTAGAATTCTGATGCCCTCCACAGTGTCAGATAGTTGCATGAATGCATCTATGCAGGTGTGTATTTTTATTCATTTAACTAGTCGGACTGTACGGCTATACCTTCCTTGTTAATAAGTCAAAAACAACTGCTCATATAAATAATAAGCTGTCTGCAGATGGCTTAGCAGCTCAGTTGTGTGGACTTAACCAGTAGAAAATTTTTCTCTGTTGGCATCCTTATAAGGACACTGATTTGCGGTTGTCAGAAAAATTAAATTAAATTTTCATGAGATGAGATCGAGAAAATAAACCTGAGATGTGGATATCACACCACTGCCAACCAGTATGTGACGTGGATATCCCACCTGCGGGCCAGCAATCAAGGAGCCTCAATCCTCACCCCTGGCACCTGTGTATAGGGGATGTTCATTGGGAGGATAACAGATACACAAACAGTATTTTCAGATGCAGCTCTTTGCATTGAGTGCAATTTCCCTTAAGAGCAGACAGAGACCACAGTCAGTCTGAGGTTGGTTTCTTACCTTTCTGCAGATCTCCAATAAGACTCCCCACTGGCACAGCTATAGAACTGAATCCTTAGTCAGGGTTCCAAGCCCAGTCCTCAGACACCCTCTGTCCAACCAGTGCTTTGTGCCCCTGCCCAATATGCTGACATATACACACAAACACTCTCACACACACACACACACACACACACACACACACACACACACACACACACACACAGGGAAAGGCTGGTACAGGTTTACTAGCTATGCCCCCATTGCCCAGACTATAAGGTAGTAACCACTGCCACCAGAACCCCATTGACAGCTACTTTAAGGCTCTTAACAAAGGGTGTCCAATCTCACTGTGTACAAATGGTGGTTTGACCAAAAGCAAGGCTATTAGGAGTGGCCCACACAGTGTCACCAAATAAATATGCATGTACTCTCAAAACTTAAATATCTCTACAAAGATAAGCCACAATGAAAGGTTTAAATATATTTAATAATAAATAATAAAAGAAGACAATACTAAATATATATTCACAGTGACATAAGAGTTCAGAACCACAGGAAATATTTAAAATATCACTGCAGTACAGGCTCACACAAATAAAAATATCTAAACTAAGCTTCAGTATATTCCTGACTTTATCTAAGAGAATTATTATACCCTAAAAACTTACAAGGCAGATGATGTGGTGAATGGTTCCTCTTGTTGTCAGATCAAAGACAGAATGCTCTGTCTCACTAAAAACTTCTCAAATTAATATTTAAAATATCACTGCTGGGATAGCTTGCAGAATGACGTCATTTACTTTCGTCTGACTTCTTGTTCCCAGGTAAAACCCCCATTGCTGAAGCTTGCAGGACTTAGCACCTACCTGTAAAAATACACATACAAGGGCTTTCGCTCAGATCTTTAGCAGGTGCTAGAAGTTATAAAACAAATGCATTCCTTCATGATTTCAGAGTAGTAATTAGTTCACCTCAAAGACAACACAGAAAGCCTCATAGTACATACTGTGTCTCTGGCTTCACTGAAACCTGTGAGATAGCCTATTTATGGCCTGGCCTGTAAAGTAATTTAATTCCAGATATTTTTCTAAAGTTTGCTGGACTGAGGTTAGCCCACTGGTTTCCTCTGTTAAAACAAATACATTTAAACAGTTACAATAGTGCATGTACATTTCTGTTCTGCAGTAGGCACACTGTGGTTACTTTTCAAACAGCAATTTACAAACACATTTTCAACATTTGTCTGTACAAAGCAGTTTGATATACACATGACATACAGTTCTTATATACATTTGTATCGCAAGCATCTTGCATAAATTAGTGTGATATTCACAAATGACAATTATTTACAAAATTCCAGCCAACTGTGCTTGCAGTACCTCCTTTCTTCACAAAATAAATAATTCTTTTAAATGTAATTTCTGGTCATTACATTGTTTCATTATAATTTTTCTAGTCCTGCAACAGATAAATGCAAAATTAAAACCAATTCTAGGGACCAGATTACACAAGTTTTGCTGTGGTTAAAGTCTGCCCCAATTACAGAAGACTTGCTCTCAGTATAAGGGACTTAACTCCAGTTTATGGCCTTTTTATAAAGCAGGCTTATGCTGGAGTACATCACTTACACTAAAAGCGGGTCTTTTGGAATCAGGTATGATTACACTAGACACACCAACAAGTCTTTTGGAATAAAGCCTAGGTCTTCATCATCATCTTCTTTCGGCTGTTCCCGTTAGGGGTCGCCACAGCAGATCATCTGTTTCCATTTCTTCCTGTCCTCTGCATCTTGCTCTGTCACACCAACCACCTGCATGTCCTCTCTCACCACATCCATAAACCTTATCTTAGGCCTTCCACTGTTCCTGTTACCTGGTAGCTTCATCCTTAGCATTTTTTCCCAATACACTCAGCATCCCTTCTCAGCACATGTCCAAACCAACGTAATCTTGCCTCTCTGGCTTTGTCTCCAAACCTTCCAACCTGGGCTGACCCTCTAATATACTTATTCCTAATCCTGTCCACCCTCATCACACCCAGTGCAAATCTTAACATCTTTAACTCTGCTACATCCAGCTCTAACTCCAGCCTTTTTGTCAATGCCACTGTCTCCAACCCATATAACATAGCTGGTCTCACTACCCTCTTGAAGACCTTCTCTTTCACTCTTACTGGTACTCGTCTGTCACAAATCACTCCTGACACTCCTCCACCCACTCCATCCTGCCTGTACTCTCTTCTTCACCTCTTTTCCACACTCACCATTACTCTGAACTATTGATCCCAAGTATTTAAACTCATCCACCTTTGCCAACTCTACTCCTTGCATCCTCACCATTCCTCTATCCTCCCTCTCAATCACACACATATATTCTGTCTTAGTCCTGCTGACCTTCATTCCACTTCTCTGTAGAGCATATCTCGATCTCTCCAGGGTCTCCTCAACCTGCTCACTACAGATCACAATGTCACCTGCAATCATCATAGTCCACGGGGATTCCTGTCCGATCTAGTCTGTCAACCTGTCCATCACCATTGCAAATAAGAAAGGGCTCAGAACTGATCCTTGATGTAATCCCACCCCCACCTTAAACGCATCCGTCACTCCCACCGCAGACCTCACCGCTGTCACACTACCCTCGTACATATCCTGTACCACTCTTACATACTTCTTGGACACTCCCAACTTCCTCATACAATACCACAGCTCCTCTCTAGGCACCCTGTCATATGCTTTCTCTAAGTCTACAAAAACACAATGCAACTCCTTCTTACCTTCTCTGTACTTTTCCATCAACACTCTCAGAGCAAACATTGCACCTGTAGTGCTCTTACCTGGCATGAAACCATACTGCTGATCACTAATCATCACGTTCCTTCTTAACCTAGCTTCTACTATTCTTTCCCATAACTTCATGCTGTGACTGATCAGTTTTAATCCCTCTGTAGTTACTACAGCTCTGCACATCACCCTTATTCTTAGAAATCGTTACCAAAACACTTTTTCTCCATTCCTCAGGCACTTTCCAAGATTTCATTAAACAATCTAGTTAAAAGCTCCACTGCCATTTCACCTAAACACCTCCATGCTTCCACAGGTATGTCATCTGGACCAACAGCCTTTCCATTCTTCATCCTCTTCATAGCTATCCTTACTTCCTCCTTGCTAATCCACAGAAGCAGTATTATAAGCAGTAAGCAAAAGAAAAAACAGGCTGTGGTAAATGAGTGCTTTGGCCTAAAATGCAGTCTCCCAGGCCACTGTTTGTAAGTATTTCATCTCACAATCTCCTCCTTACACTTATGAAGGGTACCAGAAAATGTCAGAGATTTAGGATGCATGCCTAGGCTTAAAAAGACCCTATTGGTCATTGGCCTAGTACATAGTTATAAACCTATGAAATCTGCAAACTATGCCTCAATACAGTAAGTGTAACAATAAACAGTATGTTTCTTCACAGAGCAAAGAATAAGCAACCAATACCAATTTTTAAAGCTGTTTGAACAATTGGGTGATAAAAGTGCCAGAAAATAATACGAGAACACAAAGTACTTCATTAAATAGACAAAGTCCACCAGATGAATGGCCAATTCTTTCCAGTTGCTTATACTATCTTACAAAATGTTTCTTCTACCCAGTTAGCCCCCAAAACAAGGTGTATACCCTGAATATTTGAGACTATTCGGCATCCCTACAGAGGACTTCAGTCAGGTCAGCATTAAATCTTTTCCAGAAGGAAGAGTAAACTCAGTCATCACCTTTTATTTTCCACAGCGGGTGTTCCAAGGGAAGTAGCAACCACTAGACTGAATGGTCATGGACAGTTAACCTTACGTGAACCTGGAATGAGTGGATATGCACTTGTAATAATGGGGGAATAACTCATATAAAGGAGTTTAAGGTTAAGGATAACCACTGTTACCTCATGCATCATGAACAATGAAGTCAGTTTCTAAGGCACCTTGCAACAATAAAACCACTAAAAAGGTTTGAAGCTCAAGTTTTGAAATACTATTTTGGGCAGTCTTATGCAATGCAAGACTGGTCTAGAATAAAACATGATGCTTTGTAGCACTTGTAAAATTAACAGTGTCTTTACTTAATTACCTGATGTTTTTCAGTTCCTGTTCCCTCTGCATATTTACTGCATGTGTCTTTATGGCAACTGATGAGTGTGATCTACTGCTGTCCATTAGATCCATCAATGTCTACACGGAAAAAAAAAAAAAAACATAGGTCAGAACTTGTACTACTGTGGTAATTTAGGAAGTTGTGCAAGATACTTGCTGCAACAGCAGATCTGTGGTAAAGGATCACCATAACAGTCAAATATTTAAATTTCCCCCCAGTCTATTATCTTGATTTCTCAACCAGAATTTCTAACAGTAATGCTCTTATCTCTGCAAGGACAGCCTGGTCTCATTCAAACAATCAGTGGAGTCTTAGTCTTAGCAATGCTAGGAGCCTTCTTGCATCTTTTCATACCCCTTCTGGCCCACACAGAAAAGGGCATTTATTACAGACTATTACTCTTTATTTAATAATGTAACAGTCATAAGTATTCTAACAGTAACTGTAACCTTTCTAAATAAAACTGCTATAACTAAGTATATGCAAGTTAGAAAGGGAGGACAGCTTTATTGTTCCAGTGACCTTTCCCCAAAGTTCCACTGTTATGGTGAAGATCTTACACAACTGGAAGGGTCATTTTAGCAGTAAAAGATAACACTGGGTAGGATTCAAAAGTAATATGTGGATATCCGTGGGAGGTGGACAGATAAAGGATCCCTTGTAACCATGCAAAAACAAATTTTACCTCTTGACTGAATCTGTTCTGAACTTACAATTTTTGGTAATTGTTAGGATTGTAGCACATGCGGCAGCTTCCAAAATTGCTTGTACAGAAACATTTCTGAAAAATGCTGCTGAGGGTGGTTGTATCCTAGCAGCATGTACCCTGACTGAGCATGCTTTGTAAAGCTGTATTTATTTATTTATTTTTTAGCAAAAGTCAGTAATGTAGACCTGTCATTTAGACAGCCTACTTAGTGACGGGCATGCCTGCTTTTCCCTTCTTGAAGGCAACAAAACACTATCAGTTTTTCTGAACTCAACAGTCCTGATAAAGGTTCTGGATTGAATATGCACATCTAGCAAATGATGATCTCCTTCATCTTGGTAATTTAGGTAAAAATAGTTGTGGAACAGACTGATTCATGAATACTGCAGAAATAACCTGTGGCAAGATCAGATTAGTTTAATTGTGCTTTTCTTAACCAGGATTGTCCAACTGAATTAAGTCAAAAAACCCTTTTTAGCGGAGGCTTGGGAAGAAAACCTCCAGAATATTACAAACATGTACTTTCACTAATTTACATAAACAGACATTAAATATACATTTACAATTACACGAATTTGCTAATTACATTACATTCATTTGAAAGTAGAGGCAACAATTACAATATAAAATAAACTTATGCATTAGTAGATGTTGAACACTGTGCATTTGAACAGGTGTATTAGTGGGTGTGTGAGATAAATAATTCATTACCAAAGACTATGGAAGGTGGTTTATGTAACAGCTTCCAGTTCTGACCTCAACAGCCACCAAAAAGTGTTTTCTATGAAAGACACTTTATAAATATTTGTGCTAGTCTGACACAAAATCCATCGACAGGTTGGCACACAAGCAGAATATGCTGAAATATGGAAGTCAAATTCGACCATTTAATCCAATTAAGTACAAGAGTCTCAGTATAGGACAATTTAAAGGGTATAAGCCTTATATACTCCAAGTGACAAGTATCTTTCACTTTTGCAGCCAAGACCTTTTTGTAATTTGACTTCTGGCTTCCATAGAGATGTTCAGAATTTGTTAGAGAAATAACTTTTAGAAATAAAAATTTCATTCTCTAATTTCACAGGTTTAGAGTTTTAGAACTGGGTGTAGGAATCTTACTTTGCTGGTGTGCCAGTAAGGGCTTCTGTAGTAGTAAACATGGTGAAAGTGTGGCCATGTTCATTAAAAACAGAATGCAATAGTCGCTTAGCTTTTCTTGTTCTTTATTTCATTCTGAATTAGAGAGAATGTCAAGAATGTATACAGTAAGGCCCAAGTCCTTGGAAAAGGGAAGACATCAGGCTTTCAAATTGTTTCATGGAAGGGAGAGAATGTTTTTGACTCGAGTGTTGAAGTATAAGGTAATAAGAGCCACATCTGGAATCTTTCACACCTGTACAACGTGCTGAAATATCTGTGGATATAGCTTCCATTCAATGATCACATTCTCTTTCTGCTTACACCATCTGAAAAATAAATCTGCTAATCTGGGATACCGAATAATGACAGTTCAAAGTTGTACTGTAAAGCACAATTTCAAATTCAAAGAATCTCTTTAAAAACAAACAAAAAAAAAATAATAACTTCTGTATGACATTACTGTACTGTTGTTTGTACCAATGTAAAGGTCTCCTAAATGAAACTTGTCTTGAAAGGCTAGAAAGGTCCTTCAGAATTTGTTCATATTTTTCAGGCTTCTGTGTGAACAGACATGCATGGGTGTGTGTCTAGATATATACATACATCCATACACACACACATACACACACACATATATATATATATATATATATATATAAACATATATATATTTATATATATATATATATATATATATATATACATACATATATATATATATATATATATATAAAATAAATACACATATACGTATAATTTATATATGCGCTTATCCTTACAGTTATTTACTAATTTTATTCATTGTTCCTAAATCTATACAGGTTAGCACAGTGCTACCTTCAAATCTTTATACTGCACTCTGTTCTCTTTTAATGATTTGGATGGTCCACTGAGATTAGTGCTCTACCACAGTAAACATAAAAATTCAAATAAATGAGGCATGACCACTGTAGCAGTAAGTCATAATACCTACATTTGCCCCTATTCTTGCCAGAGTTTTAAGTTATGTTCATTATTCATTATGAAGGCTTACTCTGATCTCATGCCAGCATGCATACAAAGCCTGCATCATTAGGCATCTTCCTCTGTACTGAAAGCAGAGGAAGGTGAGCCTTTAAGGTTCTATGATCCTTGGTGGTACAAACAGTAGTACATGACTATAATCTAAGTGACCTGTAATATACACCTCTAGATTCAACTTGAATACTATAATAAAAAAATACTTTATATCTAATCAATAAGCAGGCATTTTTTTAATCTCTGTTATCTCCACATATTTTCATGTTTTTATTCAATGTGTTTTTCTGTTTGTAAATGAAATTAATCTTGAAAAGGGGATCACAGGCATACGGCACCAGACTAATCAGTCCCCATATTCTAATAAGGAGTTTCTTCTCCTCCAATCTGAGGTACATTTTTCTAACCAGTCACATTTCTAGGTAGCCTGGTCCAGTCCCCCTTTTCAAGTGGATTTAAACCATTGCAAACAAAGAGTTTTATTATCTAATTAATTATATTTATGGTGATTGTGGTCATAAAGAAATAAACTGTTTGATTTAAACCTACAGAAGGATCTCACTTTTTTATTTTTTGGTTACTTTTTTACTGTAATAATGGTGGTCAAGAATACCTTATAATTTAAGCTGAAGCTAGAAGTATAGTTTACAGGCCACATGGATTGCAGTCCTGTAGCACTGTTGGTATGATCAAGGAACCTTAAAGGCTCACCTTTCCCTGTTTATTGTTAGTCCCAATAAGGGAAGGACAAGCTCCTTTTATGGGTTTGGGGAACATAAGAACACCACTCCAATACAGGTGACTTATTTGCATGTTTTCCTCTCCACTGAACCTATTTAGCCCCATACGGAATTGTAACTGCTGAAAGAAGGGCAGCTTTACTATTTTTAGTGGCCACTCATTCAAGATCAACTGTTAATGTAAATATGCTTTCATACAACTGCATTATCATCTTCAGGGAGGGTGATCATAGCAGTGTAACATTTGGATAGTCTCTCCAGCAGTATTATAATATCCAAGGGTGAGAGACAGTAACAGGATCCTCTGTAGCACAGATGTGCAAAATCCTGTCCTAACTTCCAAGACTATATATAAAATTTGTAGTATCTAGTGAAGATATGCATTGTAGACAATCTTGCAGCTTCTAAAACATCTTTTACAGAAACATTTTTAAATACTCTGCTGATGGTGCTATTGACCTAGAAGAATATGTTCTTATTTTGCCTTGTAAAGGTTTATTAACTTTGTTACAAGCAAAGACAAGCTCATTGTCAGACTGTTGATGACTCTGACAAAGCTAACAGGACACTCAAAGCCTGACCTTGTTACTATTACTTTATCCACACACCTTCTATTAAATATGCATGTGTTCCCCACTCCCCAACACCAAGGAATTTGTACTCTAACATTTTTATTACATCACAGTTTAAACAATGACACAGCTGCTTCAACTTTAATAGTAAAGAAAACTAACAATAGTAACATTTTCATTATTTTATGCAGTATACATGCACGTTTTCTATTTAAAAATGATTTCATGTTGGAGTGAATGACAAATTGCTGGATTCCTGCCTTCCCTCACATTTCACTCCTCCTCCTGATTATTCTGCACATACTGTTCCCATAAAATCAGTTTATTTCTATGTAATTACTTCCCTTTTATGAAGATCCCACCTCCAGTTTTTTTTTAATTTCCTTTACAATATTTAGTACTTCAATTACAACTGGTTTAGATCTTAATTTTCAAGTAATAGCTTTTTTGATAGCCAGTAATATTAAACTTAATAAGACCTTACTATGTCTAGGCAATTCAGATCCTATATCCCAGCTCAAAAGAAACATTTTTTTTTGTCAAAGGAAAATTGTTCTCCCAACATTTCTGTTAAAGTGCTTGTAGGGAATTTTTAAAATCTTCCAACTTGCAAAAACCATGTTGATAATCACCTCTCTATAGCTTATTACACCTCCAGAATTTGCTATCTATCATAGAAAAAAATCCTCAGAAGTCTACTTGGAGTAAGAATACACTCATGTAAACAATTCTATGCAAAAACTTAAAACCTTGGGGACATTTTGCATACTTAGGAGCCTTACAGAGTCATTCCAATTGTTTCAGTGTAAACTGCTTTTCCATTCATTCCCTTTTTCAAATTGTTTACCACCTCTGATTCTTATAGTTATCATGGAATATTTAATACACCTTAGTAATTACACTTTTTTAAAGCACTCAACTAAAACTCTCATTTCACTTAGTACCCTTCTGTCTGATTCTTGGTGCCTATACTATGTTACAAATTCCAATTAGGGAAGGCAGTCTATAACCTGCAGTCCAAATTTTTGCTTAGCCTCATCCCAGTCACCTTTTCCCTCTATAGTTACTTGCGCCCAATAATTTGGTTCCTTTGTTAATCCCCTCCAGTAAATTCCAACCACTCTGGCCATTTTCTATTCCTCTACTGCCAAACATACCTAGAGATAAAACCTGCTTTTTCCATACTAGTTTAGAACTTATATTATTGCCTGCTTGCTACTTTATAAATATAATAGTCTACGTAATTATTTCATTTAAGGACTTGCAACCAGAAACCTAGTTTCTCTATCATTTAACTCCCTCGGTTTCATAATCACTCTTTTCCAACTTTGACTTAGAAACATTCTGCTTATACACACAAACACACACACATACATACATATACATACATGCATGAGTCTTAGCTGATAACTCTAAATTGCCTTGTACAATGGGAAGAATCTGTTTATCTCACTTGACTCTTGACCTCTTCCCTTCTCAAAAAAATCCTTCATCTTGTAATTAATCATCCACAGACTTTCCTCTAGTTGCTAAAATATGCTTTACCTGGATACATTAAAAAAGGGGTCTAAAAACATTTACACTGCTTGCATCTTACTATCCATATCCACAATCATGAGCTTCCAGTGTCACAGATTTTGTATTATATGCTTAGTTTCTTCCCAAATATCCTTAGCTCTCATAATAGAATCTTTTTTAATGCATGCACCTAAACATGTTATGTCCCATAATGTACAGCTGTGCAAGTAAATTTGCCACAACAGTAGATGTTCAAATGGTTACTGCTGCAGTAGCCTTAGCTATATCCAATCAAAGATGTAACATCTAGCCAGCTTCCAAAGCTTCAGGCTCCTTCCATGTGTCCAAATGGTCAAGCAGCTTGAGCTGAGCTGACTAAAAGACAAGTCTGAGCACCAAGCCCTTCAGAGCTTTCCTGCCAACAGAGTGAGGCAGGCTGAGCCCTGAAAGGACAATGCTATCAACAGCAAAAATGTCTACACCCTGGCATAAAAAATACATCATAAAACAAGGGGGATGGAGGAAGAGAGCAACTACTACAGCAGTGATCATTTGAACATTTACTGTTTTGTAAAGTTTACTTACACAACTTTACTTTGTTAATCACAATGATCACTGCTGTTGTAGCCTCACCTATATGCGTGGCTTAAGCTAGCTTACTATATTTGGCAGATGGAAGAAGAAGAGTCCAGGAGCTCCTAGCAAAGCCTGACCTGAACCTAGAGGAGCTACCAAGCTTATACTGGTTTGTAAAGTTATGTGCAGAGGATCAAGTAGCAGCTTCTAGAATCCAATCCTTTCCAAAAAGCTATAGGTGAAGTGAGGCCCTGCCAGAGTGGACCTTGGCCCT
The DNA here is from genome assembly GCF_019279795.1 of Protopterus annectens. NCBI lineage: Eukaryota > Metazoa > Chordata > Ceratodontiformes > Protopteridae > Protopterus > Protopterus annectens. The sequence goes on along the minus strand of NC_056744.1, from coordinate 1,174,027,281 downwards.
GCCTGGAATAGTTTTGTTATGGAGAGTATAACTAAGGAGCCTTGGACAACCATCAGGAAACATTTGTTGACACAGGTTGTCCCTCTTTTTATCTTCACAAGAAATGAGCAACTGATCTGAAGATTTAAAAGATTTAGTTCTGTTAATATAGTACAGTAGTTGGCAGAGTATGGATGATCCTTTCTCCCTCATTTATAGGCTCAGAAAAAAAAACGGGGAGATGATTAGTTTGGCTTAAAGTAAACGCGGATATCAATCTAGGCACACAAGAATTAGTTCTGAAAGAAACCTGCCCCTATGAAAAATGAGATAGGGTTGACTCATCATAAGGGCTTGCAACTCAGATACTCTTCTTGCAGAGGTCAGGGCAATCAGAAAAACTATTTTCCATGTTAATAATCTTAAACTAGCCAGGTTAGCTAGTTCAAATGGAGCAAGCATTAGCTTCTTTAACTCAAAATTAAGATCCCAGTCAAGGGCCACTGGTTTACTTAGAGCTTTCTTGTACAAAACCGCTTTCAAAAACATTTTGGCATAAGACTGTATTGAAAGAAGAGGATCCATGGGCACACATGCTGAAATGGCTGAAAAATGAGCCTTGGCAGAGGAATAAAAAAGGCCATAGTATAGTAACTCACAGAAGTATTATAAAACCAGAGAACAATTAGCTTGAATTGGGGTTGGTCATGTTGTTGGCAAAAACCTAGAAAACCTTTTTCATTTGCAAATATATAATTTTTTAGTACCAGGCTTTCATGCCTCCATTAGTACTTGCTCATCCTCAGTAAACAGATGCCTAAAAGGAATCAAGACCCTATTGTTCAGTCAGTTAACAGAAGTTGATTATGGTCGAGGTGTATCAAACACTCCTGTTCTTGTATGAGTAGATACAAGTCAGTGGGGAAGCTTGTGGCAATCGCCCCTGGCCATTTACAAAAGAAGGTAGAGCCATGGCTGAGTGGGACAGAAAGGAGTCACCTCAATGATTTTGAGGGATTCTGATTCTTCAGAAGTATCTTGGATATTTGTGAAAAAGCATAGAAGAATATTCTTGTCAAAGGAAAAAAAAAAAAGAAAAGGCATCTGTCCACCAAGCCATCTTGCAAAAAGTTCTGAAACAGAAACTTGCTATTTGATTGTTGAAACAGGTCTGCTTGAGGCACTCCTCACACATGGGTCAAATCCTGGAAGAAATCCTGATCCAGTTTCCATTTGTGAGAGTCTGCTCTGGTCCTGCTCAGCTTATCTGCCACAAAATTTTGTTCTGATGTAATGTAGGATGCCTGTAGAGTGAGACAGTACTGTGATATCACAAGCTGACATAGCTAGTCTCCAAAGGGGCTAAAATCTGGTTCTTCCCTGTTTGTTGATATACCACATGACTGTGGTATTGTCCCCAACAACTAGAAAAGGTCCCAAGGACCAAGGATAATTCAGAGAGTTGAGTGCCTTGATTAGGGAAATCACCTTGCTGTGTAGATCTGAAGTACCCCTTCAAATCAGGTAATCCTAATTTGCCTTGTTCTATTGGAAAAATCAGTTTATCCCACTTGACTCTTGCAACCTTCTCCTCCCAGATAAAGTCATTCAGTTCTTTATAAATTGCTATTCACAACTTCTCCTCTGGTTGATAAAAATATGTCTGACATATGTACATGACTAAATGGGCTAAAAACATTTTAACTGCTTATATCTTACTATCGAAATTCATATAACAGAGCTTCCAGTTTTTGCATTATCTTTTGTTTAGTTGCTTCTCGCATATCCTTAGCTGCCACACACAGATTTTTTAATCTATACTCCTAAATACTTAATTTTATCATTTAAATATGGATATTGCTGAACCAATTCATATCTGGGTACATAATTTACCACTATTGTCTTAACCTCATTAATTTTGTATCACAAACAGATTTGAAACCGTCTCAAAATGTTCCACAACACTGTAAATGTCCCTTTCTGGTTTTGTCAGATATAACATATCTGTCAATAGAGCCAGCTTTTCTTGACTACCACAACTTCACTGATTACTGTAGCTATAGATCTCTGTTTATAAATCACATAATATAATGATACCTTCATGACAACATTTCACGTGGTAAAACTTTATAAATAATACAAAAAAGTGCACTCATTTCCCCTAAAGTGAAACACATTTACAAAAACACTCTGTACAACAATACTTAATACCATTTTATCTACATGAGGTTGACTAAAGGGTTAAAACCACCACACTGTTACATGCATTTCTAGACAGAAAGACACTCACAGGTATATATATATATATATATATATATATACATATATATATATATATATATATATACATATATATATACATATATATATATATATATATATATATACACAGACACACTTTTAATGAGAGACAGTATAAATGATACACTAAATGCTATTCACACACTCCTACATACATTTATACATGAGAAAACTCAATCTAAAAATAAACTCTAAATATTCTTGTATAATAACAGGCAGTATACAATTGTCTCAAGTGTGTTATAACCTTCTGCAAAGTTCATTTCTAAATCAGTTTATTTGGTATCCTAATCAAAATGGAATTAGTTATAGGAACTTAAAATATTTTGCCTTTTTTCATTTGAATACAATGAATGGCAAATAAGTTTCACACAGCTGCCTGGGAAAGACTATAATGACTGTCACTATCACACAAAATAAAAGACCAACTCTAATGACCGCCACTATTACATATACACAACTTTCTCTCAAAAACTTATTTTAGGAAGGAAAAGAACAACATTTTGATTCACAGACCAAGGCCATCTATGAAAACCTGATGTTACTGGAAGACATTGACAGAACATATTATAGGATGACAGTTCAGATGATGTTTGGAGTTCTACATTACTTGTTCCTTTTCAGTACTGGCTTGCATAATTTTTGGAAATACAATATTCTGAATGGACTGAAGGATTATTGCCTTAATTTCTACTTGCCATTTGTTTCATAAGTTCCATTTTTGGGATCTCATCTGGTTCAGAGTCAATGAAATAAAACAAATGGCATTGGTAATGTTTGTTTTAATGTCAACCTGTAGTAACCAGTGCAGAGTCTAATAACGAATGTGTATGCTAGATGTAGATACTGGACTTCGTGACTTTAAAAGCTGCACACTTAACATAGAAGATATCAATCAGTAGTGTAACAGAAAAAATAGCCAGTCAGTCTTAAGTTTGTTATTAATCTAGCCAAAACACCCATAATTGAGTGTTACCCTCCTGGCTCAAAAAGCAGCACATGATCGGCTGGGGAGAATTTGTGAATACCTGCCCTATTGTTGAGGTTAATCTTGAAGGTAGTAAAGGTACTACTTTGTTTAATATGTGGTAGTAGTGTATTCCAGTAGTAGGGCCCGGATAAAAAGTGGTCATGTCAGCACATCCTATTAAATTGCTCAAAGACTGAGGTGTTTTGTGCAGGCTTTTGAGCCATTTGCTCTGTAAAGACGTAATAGGTCAAGATGAATTGGGTCTTTCACTGCATGAAAAGCTAACATACATCACCGTGATGAAGTCTATAAGAGGCAGAATATGGAGGGAGTGCAGTTAAATGTTATTGAACATTAAGAGACATTAAGGAAATGGATTTTTTTTTTAGAAATCGCTGGGGTCTCTGAAGTTAAGTAATACAGAGGATTATGACTGGGTATCCAGTCATAACCCACTTATCTCATGAATGAGATATGGATGCCAAGAGACTCGCATTGAGAACAGAGTAAAGCAAAGCTTAAGGTGAATTTTAACATTCCTGCTGAGAACACATAAGAGAATGAATGGAGTGAGATAATCATACTTCCTCGCACTGGGTAGAGATTTACCACTCTGTGTACTAGCAATTGTAGAAAAAAATGTAGAAGGGCAAAGTGTTTTACAGCTTTGAAAAAAAATGTGGCACTGCCATAAAGACAGGAGTCAGAAGCAAAATGGCCCTCTGCAGAACATGCACAGCTTTAAAAGCTGCAAGACACTTTGCTTTGCCACATTTTTGTATGACAGAAGAGTCTTAAAACTTCCTAACACTGTTCTGTGATTGTCTGTTTCTTACAAAACATCATTAAGCATATTTCCTTACATCAGATGGGGTGCTTAATAAAGTTAGCTTTTTCTTGAAGTCAGAAAGTAATTACAGTACTCCACGTACTACATTTTTTGATAGAAGGTTTCAAAAGGAGCATTATACTCTATAATGGAAAAGCTCACATTTGATTTAAGGTGGAGTAATATGTCATCAGATCTAGATGCAATACCTTTGGTTATTAATTGGGACAATTAGAAGGGTTTTCATACTACAGTGGTGACATAGTGTTCAAAGGAAAGGGAGCTATTTGCAACAGTACCCAGAGATCTAATAACAATGTCCACCTTAAGAGTTGTGTCATCTATAACATTTTTGATTATTTCTTTTACCATACTGATTAATACATTGTTTCACATATAGTTTAAGGCCATAGTCCTTACACCAATTCTTTTTATGTAGTCTAACCCCTACTGGAGCAGTTCCACATCTGTGGGAGTATGAGTAGCTATCCCAAGTTTACTACTCAAAGACCTGGATTGCGGACTTGTAGATCTGAAGTGGTGCCTGTGACTCAAAAACATGGGGTTTCTCAGACAGTTCCACCTATTACACATTGGTTAATTGTTCAGGTTCACAAGATTGCTGATGGTACTAATGTGGCCAATAGTATAGAATGCCTTAACCATGTCCTGATATGTAATATGAACTGCATATCCACTACATACTACTACGGTTAGTATTCTGAAGACACATACATGGTTAAAGAAACAGGACATTTCTTTGACCAGACTGAAGTGATGCGGGTCCAGGGCTAAGAGGTTATTAGTATTGTTAAAAAGCTCCAAGGTAAGTTCTATAACTTTCCAAATAAGACTGGTCAGACAAATGGGTCTAGAGTTACCAGAGGCTGCAGTTGGAGCTATTTTGCATACAGACATTACAATGGCTGTTCTCCAGACTTTGGGGATGTAGCTGGTTACCAAACTCATGTTAAAAATGTTTAAAAGATGTTCTGATAAGCTATATTCAGCACTAATAATCAAGCATCCTGGTGTATTACTGGGGTCCATAAAAATGTTTTTAGCTTTTGACAGAACAAAATTAATCACTAAATGTATTATTCATATTAAATGGTACAAAACAAATATTTTGCCATACATCCTTCTGAAATATTACTAAGATATTACTAAAATAATTAAATCAAGCCCGAAACCTACCAGATAGGTTTAATTACCTGTATTATGATTTTCTTTCTTCAATACACAAACTCAAAATGTACCTGCAATCAACTCTACAGCAATTGAAAAATATATTTGAATCAAGTTAATAACCATTCAGTATTTATATATATATATATATATATATATATATATATATATATATATATATATATATAATATATATAATATATATGTATAATATATTATTATAAAAATAGTATATTTTATATAAAAATAGAATATTTTCTATTTAAACTAGATACATCTTCAATATATTATGAACACTCATAAAGTTGGTGGAATTCCACAATCTATGCCTTTATTTGTAAGAATATTGTGCCCTTCCAGTTTTTAAGGACTACAGACCATAATTTTGGCTACACCAGTAAACATAAACTTAGCACTATGACTGATTAAATATGCTTAAGTACATTATTACTGCTCCTATACCAAATGCCAGTAAGATGTTCACAGTCTGGTAGTACTGATGGAGAAAGAGTTCTGGCATTTTGCAATACATTTTCAGTTAATGCAATTATATTCCTTATGTGGCTAGCCTTTCATTGTATTTTGCCTGTCCTTAATGAATACATTCCACTTGCATATCTCAGATGCCGACCTAAGGTCTTATCTTTCCTATAGATAAAGTTAAACAGTGATGATAAAACTAAAGCAACTAAGTGTCTGTCAACATGCAGTACATGATGGTGATTGGATATGACCTAATGAATCTTAGATATGCTGGTACCATAAGAGATTATTACAAATATATGATAAATAATTCTTCTTCAATCAGTACTACAAGAATTTACAGCATCCATCAGTTAATCTCCTGTCAAACTGAATGGACAAAATGCTTGGTCAATTGTACATGTGGTGTGTTTTTCTAGGGGGAAAAAATTAAAGATTGTTAACATTTCAAATAAATGAACATCTCAGTGAATATACAATGTAGGACAGCTAACAATGCATATTTTAACAGACTACTACTATATCCTGGTGCCAATTTATATTTACTGGTGCAAACAAAATTATAGACTATGGTCCACCTGGAATTGCACAGTATTCTCACAAAGAAAAGACAAGGATAGATACTTGGGTGCGTTATTTTCCCCTGGTCTAAATTAATATTCATAGATCATTATATTATGGATGTATATTGCTTTGAATATATGGGTAGATATCATATCCAATACCAAAGGGGTATTACTAACTTGACTGAAATGCTTTTTGTTTTTTTTTCAAATGCTCTTTAGTTGACTGCAGGTAAATTTTGGCTTTAAGACTTGAAAAAAAAATAGATTGTCAAACTAATTATAGGTATTAACCTTATTTGGTTGATAACCGAAATTCTTCATTTATTTAAATATTTTAGTAATTAATATTTCATGTGGAAGATGAAATATTTATATTTTGCTTATTATAGTATAAATTACATATATTGGGTGATCCTGTTTGTTCTGCTTACCATACTACATGCCATTTCATATTTAACCACTAGATGCCACCATTTCATTATGTTGTTGTGTCTTTCGGCTTTTTCCCGGTTAGGGGTCGCCACAGTGGAACTCCAGTCTGCTAATGATTGGCAGTAGATTTTTACGTGCCATGTTGCCGGCCCTGACGCACAACCTTCAACGAAGGTACGCCCATTCACGCATGTCTACACACAGAAGACGCTCTAGCTGAGAATCGAACAGGACAATGTCTTACTGTGAGGCGACAACGCTACCGCAGCACCACCACCGCAGTCTGCCACCATTTCATTATAATTAATGAAATTCAGTAGCCAGTGCCACCATTTCATTATAATTAATGAAATTCAGTAGCCTAGTGTCAAACTTAAGTGGAGAAAATTTGCACTTGCATTTTTCGGATTACATTTTCAAATGTTATACAACACTGGGATACATTTTCTCCATATTAAACAGTGAAGAAGGTCCTTTGTACCAAAACCAGGTTGCTCTTATATCTTGCAATCCTATAAATAAAAAAATATTTTGTGGACATATATAGCCAACTGCTTTTGGCATAATAAAGTATTCTGGGCTTATTCCTTATAACTGCTGATTTGGATTTCCAGACTTTTGAATTGTGAGTCATGATTAGTTTGTATGAAATGATGGTGTCTCTGACAAACACTGACACTCCCCTGGAGCTACCAATTATTCTGAATGTGTGAAAGGTGCTGAACCTTTTAACAGAGAGAGAGAGAGAGAGAGCGCTATCATTACATAAAAACACATTTCTGTAATTACATATATATGTCAGTTTCTGAGTTGAAAGAAGGTGTTAAGTTTGGGCATTTTTTTTCAAATTTCTGTCATTGTCAAGAGCAATCTTGATATGTCCTGAACTGCAATTTCCCAAGTCAAAAATCCACGCCGGCTATGTTCCAAAATGCTACTGTGGGGGTAGCAAATATCTTGACCAGACTGCAGTAGCTTTAAAGGAAAACAATGGGATAATAAATTAAATTGCTCTATCTGTTGTTTCCTTAAGTCCCCCTTATGTGCTACTAGCAAAAAAAAAAAATAACTGAAGCTTAAAAATAAACTCATCTAAACAGTTTTAAACCTGAGCTTCCTAAATCTCCGTACTGTTTCAGCTTCCGTTTTTAAACCTAAAAGAAAAATGTCTACCTGGCTCTCAAATAATGATGTCACATCTGCCACTGCTCTTCAAGTCGATCCCTGGAGGTTTCCACCCCCAAAGTGACGTAAACTCTGCCTTATTTCCATGCTGCATTGAACCTCCTGTGATCCTCCCACATTGTGATGTCATTGCAGCCTTGGCCAGCCCACTATTACCCTAATAAAACTGAGTAGCTGCTGTGGGGAACTTCTTTTCTAGCGTGGTGATTGCTATCGGCTCCATTTTGTGTGAAGGACTTGCTGGAAGCTGGGATTGTCTGTCTTTTCTCGAGCATTGGAACACTTCAGTTAGTAAGGTAAGTTATAAATGTAATTTTACATGTTCATGTGTCCCTAGCAATGATATTTGTCGTTATAGTATGCTTACAAGTGTGGTGTGGTACGCTTTGTTTAATTTGTAGTATTGCCGAGTAGTTTATTATTTCTGTACTTTTGATTTAATTATTAGTGTGCGCGGGTTGTTTTGTGGAATTCGCATCCTTATTCTCAATTCCGCGGCTAGGGGCATGCTAAAAGTAATATTTTATTTGTATTTGTTGTTTGTGTTTGTATGCTGAAACCCACGTCTTGAATGGTAGAGTATTTGTTGGTTCCTTTGGGTTCCTGTATAGCTATCCTAAAGTGGAATCTCAACCGCTTTTAATTATATTTTATTGTCGTGTGTTTGTTTTTCGCAGCCGTTGTCTTTGTTGTACAGTTGGGGTGTTTAACTATATAATATAGTTGAAATGTCGAGTGTTTGCTAGCTGCGTTTGACTGCTCTTTGCTTCCATGTATACGTTTATAAAAAGGTGTGCAAAGGACCTATGCTTCTGCAATAGTTTGTTTTGGTCTCGAACGTTTGCAATGTCAAGTTACTAGTAATATTTTAAAAATGTCCCTGAGTTTTTTTTCGTTTTTTCGTAGAGTTGAGTGGTATGGAAAATGCCTGCAATTACCAGCCAATCTCCGTAGTTGTTGTAAACTACGTAATTTCAAATTCAAATAAATGTTCTAGGTAAATCAGTTTGTTTGGAATAAGATTCATTTCTACAAGTGGCATTGCGGTCTTTGGAACATTTATTTGAATTTGAAATTACGTATTTTACAACAACTACGGAGATTATTTGGCTGGTAATTGCAGGCATTTTCCACTTACTAGTTTGGCTCCTTACTTCTCGTATTTAAATTTGTTGGCATAAAAAGAAGCAGGAATATGTCGCTACTACAGCAACTTGTAACTTAGGCTGACGAGCCCTAGTCACGTGATGGTGTACGGGCCATCTTTTAGCTCCGTACATAATTTTTCACAGTGTGATCATGAATAAAAATATTTCCCGCACCCTTTGAATGTTGTTCTTTATGGCGAAGTAAAAATGGATCCTTTTCAGGAAGAAGTGGCTGTATTTTCTGCAACGCATTGGCGGATGAAGCAACTTGTTGGCCTTTATAGTGATAAGGTAACCACAGTACTGTGTGTGTGTGTGAGTGCAAGCAAGGGGGCTAGTGTGTGTGTGTGTGAGTGCAAGCAAGGGGGCTAGTGTGTGTGTGTGTGTGAGTGCAAGCAAGGGGGCTAGTGTGTGTGTGTGTGTGTGTGTGTGTGTGTGTGTGTGTGTGAGTGCAAGCAAGGGGGCTAGTGTGTGTGTGTGTGTGTGAGTGCAAGCAAGGGGGCTAGTGTGTGTGTGAGTGCAAAAGTGTGTGTGTGTGAGTGCAAGCAAGGGGGCTAGTGTGTGTGTGTGTGTGTGTGAGTGCAAGCAAGGGGGCTAGTGTGTGTGTGTGTGTGAGTGCAAGGGGCTAGTGTGTGTGTGTGAGTGCAAGCAAGGGGGCTAGTGTGTGTGTGTGTGTGTGTGTGAGTGCAAGCAAGGGGGCTAGTGTGTGTGTGTGTGAGTGCAAGCAAGGGGGCTAGTGTGTGTGTGTGTGAGTGCAAGCAAGGGGGCTAGTGTGTGTGTGTGTGAGTGCAAGCAAGGGGGCTAGTGTGTGTGTGTGTGTGTGTGTGTGAGTGCAAGCAAGGGGGCTAGTGTGTGTGTGTGTGTGTGTGAGTGCAAGCAAGGGGGCTAGTGTGTGTGTGTGTGTGTGTGAGTGCAAGCAAGGGGGCTAGTGTGTGTGTGTGTGAGTGCAAGCAAGGGGGCTAGTGTGTGTGTGTGTGTGAGTGCAAGCAAGGGGGCTAGTGTGTGTGTGTGTGTGTGTGTGTGTGTGTGAGTGCAAGCAAGGGGGCTAGTGTGTGTGTGTGTGTGTGTGTGTGTGTGTGTGTGTGTGTGTGAGTGCAAGCAAGGGGGCTAGTGTGTGTGTGTGTGTGTGTGTGTGTGTGTGTGTGTGAGTGCAAGCAAGGGGGCTAGTGTGTGTGTGTGTGTGTGTGTGTGTGTGAGTGCAAGCAAGGGGGCTAGTGTGTGTGTGTGTGTGTGTGTGTGTGTGTGCGAATGCAAGCAAGAGGCTAGTGTGTGTGTGTGTGTGTGTGTGTGTGTGTGTGTGTGTGTGTGTGTGAATGCAAGCAAGGGGCTAGTGTGTGTGTGTGTGTGTGTGTGTGTGTGTGTGTGTGTGTGTGAATGCAAGCAAGGGGCTAGTATGTGTGTGTGAATGCAAGCAAGGGGCTAGTGTGTGTGTGTGTGTGTATGCAAGCAATGGGCTAGTGTGTGTGTGTGTGTGTGAGTGCAAGCAAGGGCGCTAGTCTATGCGTGTGCGTGTGTTTGAGTGCAAGCAACGGCGCTAGTGTGTGTGTGTGTGAGTGCAAGCAAGGGGCTAGTGTGTGTGTGTGTGTGCAAGCAAGGGGGCTAGTGTGTGTGTGTGTGACTGCAAGCAAGGGGGCTAGTGTGTGTGTGTGTGTGAGTGCAAGCAAGGGGGCTAGTGTGTGTGTGTGTGTGTGTGTGTGTGTGTGTGTGAGTGCAAGCAAGGGGGCTAGTGTGTGTGTGTGTGTGTGTGTGTGTGTGTGTGTGTGTGTGGCTAGTGTGTGTGTGTGTGTGTGTGAGTGCAAGCAAGGGGGCTAGTGTGTGTGTGTGTGTGTGTGTGTGTGTGTGTGTGTGTGAGTGCAAGCAAGGGGGCTAGTGTGTGTGTGTGTGAGTGCAAGCAAGGGGGCTAGTGTGTGTGTGTGTGTGTGTGTGTGAGTGCAAGCAAGGGGGCTAGTGTGTGTGTGTGTGAGTGCAAGCAAGGGGCTAGTGTGTGTGTGTGTGAGTGCAAGCAAGGGGCTAGTGTGTGTGTGTTTGTGAGTGCAAGCAAGGGGGCTAGTGTGTGTGTGTGAAATGTGGGTTAGCGAACAAGACGCTGACGTTATATTCAAGTTCTCCGCCAGTCTCGATTGCATACCAAACTATATCTTAAACTTTTCAGCAGTGCTGATGTCTAAACATTCCTGTAAGTAGCTCTTTAACATTTTGTTTTACACCCAAATGCCCCAAAGGAGAGCTGCTATGCTCGTTTATTTTATTTTTTTTTTACCATCACAATTTTATCGGAACACCAAGTTCATTGTCGTGAAAAGAGCATTTACTTTATAATATTTCAGCTTCAAGTTGTAGTAAAAGTACTGTGGTTTCCTACTGTTCTGTATTTGGCAAGAAAGTCTGTGCTTTTGGAAGGGCAACTTTTGATTACCTGTACTAATGGAAATTAAACATTATGTCTTGGGGGGGGGGGGCACAGTGGCACAACAGATGTTGTCAGCTCACAGCAAGAGGTTCACTTGTCCGATTATTGGCTGAGCTGCTTTCTGTATGGAGTCTGTGTCCTCCCTATGGTAGTGTGGGTTTCCTCCAGGTGCTCAGGTTTCCTCCCACATTAAAACATATGCAGCAGTAGGTGGATTGGATGCTCCTAATTGTCCTAATTGGCCATAGGGGTGTGTGTGTGTGGCATGGAAGAACCACTGCAGCAGCGTTATCCACCTTGCCTTGTAGAGCATTGCTCTGCTCTAGATTGTCACTGAAGTGACACCCTGACCGCATGTGCAAAAATTGCAAAAATGTGAGATGGATGGATGTATTTTGAGTTGCATTGAAGTTTTACGGTTGAAGTTGCTTATTCAGTGCTGTTTCTCATTCTGACCTGCAGTTGCAAACCACATGTTTGGCCTCATGCATAAACATGGGTATCTGATATGTAAAACACACACCAAACAATTAACTACATTCAGTACCTAAGGTTTTTTTTTTTTTTACCCTGGAACTAGAATTGGAAAATTCTGCTATGCAGTGAACACTCCTAAGTGATGTGACAGTTACTAGAAGGAAATAATGCATTAATTCACAAAAAGGCAGACTAGTTTGTAAACAGTCAGACAGGTAAGGGCAAGACTGCAACCAAAGTCTTATTTTCATTGTATGTGGTACTCTTGGGGTTGGACTACAGGGAGAAAACTTTCTTTTACTGGAGTAGCATTTTTAGAAATGGGTGTGATATAGATATAATAGATATATAATAGATAATAATAGATATAGATAATAGATATAGATAATAATAGATATAGATAATAATAGATATAGATATAATAGATATAGATATAATAAAATACACTTGATTGTATATTTTAGATTTGTTCAGATGAGTTGTTGGTTTTTAATTTGTGTACAGTAACTAGTTTATTTAAATTTTAGATAACTTTGTTCTGACATGCTTGAAAATTGTAACTAGTGTCATTTATATTTTGGGTGAGCTGTCAGTGTGAAATTAGGTCAAAAACTTGTAAGAAAACCGGAGGGTTACTAGTTTTCACATTTATCAGGTGTGCCTCTAACTGGCATAACTTGTATTATTGGCCTTTGAGATTAAGTTTGAAGGTGGAGCATAATTTGGTTTAGCAATGTTTTTGGCTTTCGTGTATCGTAGCTACGTTTGTAATGCTGCATTGTTAGTCCATAACTGTACCCATTTTGTTTGTGAAAATTAAATAATTCTTTGGTAGCTTTGCTTCTTTTAAATATGACTGACCTTCTTTTAATTTGCAGTTTGTGGATGAATTTGAAATGTCATCTCTTATTACCTACTGTTTCATATGTTAATGTCATACTGTAAGACATGCTAATTGACTCACTTGAGTTTTTTATAAGGGCGTCTGTCAGAGGTATAAATTAAAGCACTAATAGTTTGGTTTATTAATTGTTTACGTTGGCCTGTACCTCCGAGATATATATACCAAACAAGAGAGGTCACATGACTGAGCCTTGTGGGACACCACTTGTAACTGGTTTTGAATCTGACATGGCTCCAGCTATTCTAACCATGTGGGTTCTGTCCTTGAGTTAGTTTGCAATCCATCTAGTGACATAGGTGTTTATTTCAGCTGGTGAGCTTATTTATAATGCCGAGTTGGGGTATTGTATCGAAGGCATTTGCGAGGACCAGGTAGGCTGTGTGGACCACCTTCCCCTCGTCAATGGCCTTGGTGACTGTTTCAAAGAAATCAGCCAGGTTTTAGAGGCAGGATCTGCCCTTAAAGCCGAACTGGGTAGGATCCAGTGTCTGTAGGTCCACAATATCTTTATTTATGAGGTCCGTGATCCTTTCCATAGCTTTGCAGACCAAGCTTATGGGCAGATAGTTTCCAGAATCCGTTGAGGCACCACCTTTATGGAGAGGGACCACTGTTGCTGTACACCACTTTGTGCACATCCTGTAGTAAGGCTGAGATTGAACAGTAGTTTTCGATCTGAGTTTAGCTCTTCTTGGATTTCATGTAGGATGCAGCCCGGGACACAGTCTGGTCCCATTGATGCTATGTTCTTTGCTTTGGAGAGGGCGGCTCTTACCTGAGCATCTGAGATGTCAGGGGGGCAGCACTCTGCTTGGATAGATATTTGCCCTTGTGGTGGATGGGGGGGTGGCAGTTCGCACTGAACATGTCAGCAATGATGTTGGCAATGCCTGGGTTCAGTGTATTTTTTGTCATTATGGACTAATTCTGAGCATTTCTGGGAATTACCACCCAGGTTCAGAACATAACTAAAGAAAGCCTTGTGATTATCCTTAGTGTCCTGTGCGATTTTTCTCTCTAAGCTGGTGTTAGACAATTTTATGAGTGCCCGTAGTTTTTTGCTAATACTAATCAGTCATTCCTTCCCCTTTTGGGATTTTGCTCTATCATTTAGTAGCTTCCTCCTATTGTATGGTTTGTTTATAGCTGGGGTCCACCAGACAGGACGTCTGCCTTTGGAGGATTGGGTCTTGTTTTTTTGGGAATTGCATGATCCATGCATTTCTGAAGGTGTTCATATAATGCATTTATATAGGTTTCTGCAGTCTGGGCCGTATTTTCCACAGGCCCAGGGGCTTTGAAGGATTCAACCTCATTTTTAAGGAGTGTGAGATTTGATTTAGAGGCGTTTTTTCACTGAGGTTTTCTGGGCAGGGGGTGGGTTCGGGATGTGAATATCCAGTGAGATTATTTTATGGTCTGATCTTACCAGTGAGGAATACACTTCTGGTCTGGAGCATAGAGTCCCCATGTTGGTAATGATCAGGTCCACTATGTTTTCCCCTCTTGTGGGAGTGGTAAGTTGTTCCATAGCATTTGAGTTTATAAATTCTTGGAACCTTTGGGCTAGGGTGTTTTAGCTACAGTAATACTCAGTCTGTTTAGGTAGTTGAATTCGCCCACTATAATGGTGTTTGGAGAGACCTTCATATTTTCCACTGTTCTCAGGAAGGCCGAGGTGGGGTTCCTGGGTTTGGGAGTGTGGTCTGTAGCAGGCTATAAACTGGAAGGCAGTTTTAACCGCTGTTACTTGCACATGGATAGTCTCTGCTTTGTGCTTTTCCACCAACATGGAGTTGTGGGTATCTTTGAATATCAATACTCACCTTCCTTTTGTGGTTCGGTCCATGTTTTGGGGGCGAAAAGTATGGTATGAGGTATAACCTGGTAGCTGTGCAACAAATGCTTGGGGGTATAATGCCTAAGGATAGCTGAATGTATATGTGCCTCAAGGACAGTTGTTGGACTCTGTGTGTACCTGTGGTTAAATAATGGGGTATTTTTCTGTTATCAGGACAACAGTTCACATGACCGCTATATAACCTGTAGTAAGTTAACATTTCTGGCCTTCCAGTGTTCCGAGCAGTATATCTTTTCATGTGTCTTGTGGTTTTGCAGTTTGACGTTTCATAACACGAGGCAAGCAAGAACTTTTTAACCATCGCAGTTTGTAGCTTTGTATATTATGGTTTGTGAATGTCAAGAAAATGCCAGTTTGTAGCTTTGTTTATTATTGTTCAGGAATGTCAAAAAATTGGCATTGTTAAAAAGGTGCTTGCATACCTCTTAACTGCATGTTCTGGATTTGCAGTCATAAAGATCTTTTGGTAATCTACAAGTGTAGTATGTCACAGTTCTGCACAACTTTGGGCATGCCGTCATTGACTGGCACACTAAATGGGAGGGGATATCGGAAGCGGACAGGCATGCTAATTCTCATGTCAGTTTGTGTGAACTGTAAAATATTCTGGCACTCGGCAAACTCCATCGGAATGAAACCAGAAAACAGCAAAAAAAAAAGGCATAGACTAAACGAGCATGCTCAGTTCGGGCTTGGGTGTGACTGCAACCAAGGGGGCTAGTGTGTGTGTGTGACTGCAACCAAGGGGGCTAGTGTGTGTGTGTGACTGCAGCCAAGGGGGCTAGTGTGTGTGTGCATGACTGTGTACTAATCATTTCGTTTAGCTGTCAATGTTTCGGGATGGCACTTGTGCAGTGAGCTAAGTTAGCTTCTACAGACCAGATTACCTAAGGGGGCTAGTGTGTGTGTGTGTGTGTGTGTGTGTGTGTGTGTGTGTGTGTGTGTGTGTGTGTGTGACTGCAACCAAGGGGGCTAGTGTGTGTGTGCATGACTGTGTACTAATCATTTTCGTTTAGCTGTCAATGTTTCAGGATGGCACTTGTGCAGTGAGCTAAGTTAGCTTCTACAGACCAGATTACCTAATTCTGTTTCTTCTGAAATACAAGTGTGTCTGTCTCTGTGTGTCTGTCTCTGTACCATGCCTTTTTCCAGACAAGAAAATTATCTTCCTGTTCCACGGTCAAGCATAGTCACAGACAAGAAAATTATCTTCCTGTTCCACGGTCAAGCATAGTCACAGAGGTGATCCCGGGGTGAATTTCCTATTTCCCATCCACTCATCAAGATTCTCTCTTGAAGAGAGTCAATGAGGGACTTGACTTTACCTGCACTGGGATTTTATTCCAGAGTGAAGGGAGCCTCTGTTATGAATCTGTCCCTCCAGCATGTCCTTTTTCAGTGCTGAGGTTCAAGTCTCTCGAGCGCGTACCTCAATGGGATTTGAATTTTCTGAGGTGCCGCATGTCCATGAATTGCGGGTTGGACATGGGTTTATAGGTTACGCACAGATTGCCTCTTAACAGGCGGCATGCCATGTACTAGAGCTGGAGTTTATTTTAACCAGGCAGCTTATGGCATCTGTTTGAGCCGTTTGCTCCTCTTGGTGAGGTGCTTTTGAGGTCTTTCCAGTTGCTGCAGGTGTCTGGTAAGGTACATACCAACATTGGCATTGTACTCAGTTATGAGCCTGAGAGATGACTGTGCATAGTGACTTTGATAGTGCATTTTGTACATTGTATAATTACTTACATAGGATGTTTGAGGTCAGTTGTGAGTGGTTTTCAGCCTCATACTATGTATATATTACTCTTCAAATATATATATGTATATATATTATTGTGTGTCTGTGTGACAACGCAGTGTTGATCTGTTTTCCACCTAGCTCTAAAATGTTTAAGGACTGAAGGTAATTCAAGCTTACAGGTCCTAGTAGTTTTGCCAGTAACTGCAAATTTTCTGTTTACATTCCTTTGTAAATCCAAGCTGAGCCTTACAAATCTTATGATTTCAATGTTTTTTTCGAGGTTAGTATACTGTGCCTAACAGTGACACAGAAGTGATACCCGGGCTAAACCTAGGATCCCACATCCACTCATCAACATTCCTCTTGAAGAGAGTCAATGAGGGACTCTACCTTACCTGGACTGGGATTTTATTCCAGAGTGAAGGGAGCCTCTGGGTTATGAATCTGTCCCTCCAGAATGTGCTATTTCAATGCTGAGGTTAAAGTCTTGTGCACGTAGCTCTATGGGATTTGTATTTTCTGAGGTACAGCATGTCCACTAATTCCAGGTTGGACATGGATTTATACGTCATGCACAGATCACCTCTGTGTGTGTCTTTCCTCCAGGTGTTCATTGTTTCCTTCCACATTAAAAGCTATGCAGCAGTAGGTGCATTGGATGGTCACAATTGGCCATAGTTGCGTGTGTGTTTTTCATGGAAGAACCACTGCAGCAGCGTTAGCCACCTGCCTTGGTAGACCTTTGCTATAGATTGTCACTTGCCTGCCTCACCCATGTGTCAGTCAGTGTGTATCAGTGTGTCTCTGTCAGTCGGTGTCTGTCTGTCAGTCGGTGTCTGTCTGTCTGTCAGTCGGTGTCTGTCTGTCTGTCAGTCGGTGTCTGTCTGTCAGTCGGTGTCTGTCTGTCTGTCAGTCGGTGTCTGTCTGTCTGTCAGTGTCTGTCTGTCTGTCAGTCGGTGTCTGTCTGTCTGTCTGTCAGTCGGTGTCTGTCTGTCTGTCTGTCGGTGTCTGTGCTTGTGTGTGACTGCAGGCAGGGGCACTAGTAAGGGGGCAAGAGTGTGACTGCAGCAAAGGGGGCTAGTGAAGAGAATTGTTGCTAACAAATTTCTCATTAAAGATTTGAAGCACATCACCAAATTCTGCCATACTGGTGATCTTGAGGTGTTCCATGCATTACTATGCAAATATTGCCCCAAGTTTGAGCACTTTAGTTTTGCAGGAATGAAAGCAAGAATCATACTTGTCATCCTCGATCACAATGAGAGCGGCCATCGTGAGCAAGCAGTGGTAAGATTCCCTACAAAGAAGTCGGCAGCAAAGGGAGAGCTAAGGTATCGTGGTGTACCCAAAAGCAAAACAGGAGTGGGTAGCCAAACCAATATTTGAGAAAAGAAAGTTTGACTACATATATGACCTGATGTTGGAAGTTATAAAAGCTAAGCGAGGGATCTTGGAAATGCAACCCATGGCTATACCTGACATACCAAAGAATATTGCTAAGTGTGGACGTCCTGAGAAGAGTATGGTGATTGCTAGACATATTTCACGATTCGGTGACTGTAGTAAACCTCCAGGTTGAAACAGCACATTTACTAATGTGGACTGGGTACTGAAGTGGGTCTGAAAGGGAGGTACAGACTCCCATAGTCAGACACACTGACGTCCCGCTCACCAGACTGAGTAAGGAGAAGGTCACAGTAAGCTGCCTGTCGGGCGCTAGAATCCGCCACATAACGCAACCACTCAGGTCTCTCAATAGCAGGTACAAGTACGACTCAGTCATTGTGCACGCTGGTGTCAACGACCTGAGGCGTACCTCCTTGGACTACATGAAAAGAGACATTGAGGAGCTGTCTGATTATGTAGCCCAGGCAGGTATGACCCTGACCTTGAGCAGTTTCCTACCTTCACCTAGAAAGATGCCACAATACAGTGATAAGATGATCAGCTGTAATAATTGGCTTAAATTCTGGTGTCATTCAAAGGGGATCCAATGTCTGTCTGCCTGGGATGACATGCTGGACAAGCCACGCTGCCGCAAGGGACAGCTTGCACCTGTCACCCTAGGCTTCCGGATATTGGCAAAGGCTCTTGCCACCCCCATAGTGCCTTTTTTAGGCAAGGCGAAAATTCTAAACCTACCACCCTAGAACACAAAAAAGGAAAAAAACTAAGGGTAATGCTGCTCAATGCCTGAAGTCTCAATCTCAAGATGCACACACTCGAGGCCCTTCTCAGTATGGAGAACATCGATGTCTGTGCTGACAAAAACCTGGTTCAAGGCTCCTGAGAGCACTATCAGGTTTCACCTCATATCATGCGTTACGGCCCCAAAATCCGGACAACACCAAGAAAGGAGGGGGGGTGTCCATATTCATAAAGGACACCCACACCTCAAGGTTGGTGGCAATGCACGATGCATCGGAGACCATCCAGGTGTAATTAACCATAGGCAATACTGCCTTGCAATTTG
Organism: Protopterus annectens; assembly: GCF_019279795.1. Lineage (NCBI taxonomy): Eukaryota > Metazoa > Chordata > Ceratodontiformes > Protopteridae > Protopterus > Protopterus annectens. Next base: position 1,174,008,331 of record NC_056744.1, on the reverse strand, counting down.
TAGCATGTTACAGGCCACCCTCTCAAACTCAGGAACCTCACATGGCCTTCCTGAAAACATTGGAGGGGATCAATGTATCTCCAAACACCATCAAACTAGGTGATTTCAACTACCCTAATATAGACTGGGAACACTACTCAAGCCCAAACACTCTAGCCCAAAGGTTCCTGGAGTTCACAAACTCAAATGCCATGGAACAACTAGTCACCATCCCCACAAGAGGAGAAAACATACTTGATCTCATCATCACGAACATGGGATCACAATGTTCAACACTGGAAGTATATCCCTCACTGGTGAGATCAGATCATAAACTAATCTCGCTGGAGGTCCTCATCCCGCCCCCACCTGAAATAAAAAAGACCACAGTGAAAAACTTCTCAAAAGCCGACTTCACACTTCTAAAAAATTGGTCTCCTTTAAGGCCCCTGAGCCAGTGGTAAACATTACTCAAACCGCTGAATCACTTACAAATGCCTTCTACCAGCACCTACAGGACTGCATGGATCAGGCAATCCCAAACAAAACTAAGACTCTTTGTACCAAAGGCAAGCGTCCAGTCTGGTGGACCCCAGCCATAAACAAGCTCTACAACCAAAGGAGGAAGCTACTACAAGATAGAGCAAAATCCTTGAAAGGTAAGACACCATTGATCATAAGTAAAAAACTAAGAGCTGTCATAAAATCATCCAAGGCAAATTTTGAGAGAAAAATCGCCAAGGACTCAAGATAGAAACCTAGGAGGACACTCCCAGATATGCTCAGAATTAGTTAAAAATGATGTGAAGATTACTGAACCTACACACATTGCCAACATACTGGCTGACAGGTTCAGTGCAAACTTCTCCCCCCCCCTCCCCCCAAAAAGAGATCTATACCAGAGGATTGTAGCCCCCCAAACATCTCCAACGTCCAGGTGAGAACTGCTCTCTCCAAGGCAAAAAACACAGCATCCATGGGACCGGATGGTGTCCCTGGCTGTGTGCTCCATGAACTCAATGAGGAATTAAACCCGCAGTTAGGACAGCTGTTTAATCCTAGCCTCACCTCAGAATACATTACCCAAGGAGTGGCGCACGGCGACTGTGGTCCCACTTCACAAGGTCGGTGCCTCCACCGACCCTGGAAATTACCGTCCCATTAGCTTGACAAGCCTTATCTACAAAGCCATGGAGAGGATCATAATGGAACTCATAAATAAAGACATGGGGAACTTGCAGACTTTGGATCCAACCCAGTTAGGCTTTGTCAAAGGCAGATCATGCCTTTTAAACTTGGTTGACTTTTTTTCGAGACAGTCACCAAGGCCATTGATGAGGGAAAGGCAGTCCATACAGCCTACCTCGACCTGGCAAAGGCCTTCGACACAATACCCCACTCAGGTATCATCGAAAAAATCATCAGCTTGAATGTAAACCCATACATCACAAGATGGGTTGCAAACTGGCTAAGTGACAGAACCCACAGGGTCAGAGTTGCTGGAGCCTGTCAAGTGGTGTCCCACAGGGCTCAGTCCTGGGTCCACTCTTGTTTGGCATCTACTTTTCTGAAGTACAAGCAAACACAGGAGGGTTATGGCTGAAAGTTTGCAGATGACTGCAAACTGGGCGCCATAGTCGAAAACACATCTGACACAGATATCCTTCAGAAGGGCCTCACAGAAACGGATAACTGGTGCCAGAGCCATGGCCTAAAGTTAAACGCCAAGAAGTGCATAGTCATACCCTTCGGGAAAAACAAGGTTACCCCTAGCTACCATATAGGTGTCAATGCACTGAGCACAGAAGAAGTCATCAGGGATTTGGGGACCCAGGTTGACAGTAGCCTTTCGTTTGACACTCATGTTGCTAAAAGTAGTTAGGAAAACCTTCTACATTGCCCACCTGATCATGAAGGGATTCGCATCTAGATCAAGGGAGGTCATCGTCCCCCTGTACTCATCACTCATTAGACCTATGATTGAGTACAATGCCCCATTCGGAATGTATCTGACCCGACACCTGCAGCAGCTGGAAAGGCCCCAAAAGTTCCCCACCAAAAGGATAAAGGGTCTCAACAATATGTCTTATGCTGCCCAACTGAAAACTCCAGCTCTATTCAGTCTCATACCGCTTGCTCAGAGGTGACCTGTGCCTGACATATAAGGCCATGTCAAACCCAGATTTGATGAATATGCTTCACCTCAAATAATCTAGATCCCTCAGAACCACAAGGGCGGAGACTTAAACCTTGACACTGTTATTAATAGAGCGTGCTGGAGGGACAGATTCATCACCCAGAGACTCCTATGCTGTGGAACAAAATCCCGGTACATGTGAGGCAGAGCACCTCGCTGGCCTTGTTCAAGAGGAATCTTGACCAATGGATGGGAGATCGCAGATATACCCCAGGGATTACTTCAGTGTCACTGACAGAGGCACAGCAAAATAATAGGCATAGTTTTATTCAAACTAAAGGGGTGGCGAAAGCCACATAACTATAGGCTAGGCTTATAAATGCCCTTGGGCAGATAGCCCAGTATGAACATATGAACCTAACTATTTTGTGGTTCTAACGACTGCTAGAATATGCAAGATTAGCCCTGATTGACCAGTTAAGTGACACCCATTGGGATGCACCCGGGCATTCAGTACAGCTTCAGAGATCTTACTGGAACACATGTGGGTACCTCAAATGCACCTGTTTGCCTTTTCCAACAGGCAATTAGGCTGGCATTGCAAAATGACAAGGCAGTGATAAGTGATGCCATCTCCACCTCTTGGCAGGGAATTGTCTGCATGCTGCACCACCCTTCAGAGTCTTTCCAAATGTGCAGCTGAAACTTAAGCTGGAAAAAGTGTACATCTTTAGGTTGACTCAATACTGGTGAGAGCCCTGGTTCCCTCTATGGTCAATCACACCTAGTTACCACAGTCAGTGGACCAACTAAACACTGTAGTGATCATAGATGAACAAGGCAATCTTGCCTATCAAGAGGAAAATATTTTCCATTAAGTTTCGAAGTTTTTCGAGACACAGAAACATCCACCTAATCCTGTATTGTGTAGTAATGAATACAGAGGGGTGCATAATGAGCTATAAACAGACTTTTTTATATATGTCTGCATTTGGAAACCTGAATGGACCATTATACAGACTACCTTCATGAAGGGGGTTCTACATTTAAGAAAACATATGAAAAGGACACCTACATGGGTTTAACTAGAATGAAAAGTACTGAACAGAACCCCTGTGAGGCGTATCAAAGACTCACCTAAATGTATGTACATGAAGCAATGAAATTTGACTGGCAGTAATCTTGGGCGGAGGGTCTCCCGTCAAGTCGATGTAATGTTTTTGCTGAAGACCAAAGCATCCTTCATGGCAATGGTGATAGACCTAGTCAGGAACCTGTTATGCATACTGTGGATGTTCACAGACTAATTGGGTTTTGTGCACATATCAGAGTGTGTAAAACAGTTGATTTTGTCTTTGCACCCCCTGGCTGTGTGGAAAAGTAGTGGTCATACTCCACATTTCAGCCTCTTTTCTGCAAGGTAATTTCATTTGGCTACCTGTACCATGGAAACACATTGCATGGAAGTAGTACAGCTCACTACAGAAGATCCATGGCCTCTTCAGGGGACTTAAGGAACGTGGCACCACCATCAATGCTATCATTGAAGTAGCTAGTTGTTCCATCGATGAGACGTTGTGTAAAAATGCAAGCAGGGCAATCACAGTGGGCAGAGCTAGATTGGAACGGGCTGTCGTCCACCTTTTCCTAGGGAAACATCTAGCAAAGAATAGAGTTCATGGTGAGCTGCACAAGGCAACCACATGGAATAGTACAACAGTGGAACTGGAGGACATCAAAGTTGTGTGAATTGTTACCGAAAGATGTCCATGCCTTCCATGTTGCAGTATTACTTCACACACTCCCCATCCTGTGATGCACTGGCTCCTGTGGGTGGCATTGGACAATGTTCATCGTGCATACAGCTGCAGTCATCACAAATGGGTTGTCCTGCCATCAGGAGATCACCCTCAGTCGGCAGTATTCCAAAGTCCTTGTCCAGTGTAGTTTGTCTTTACTTCTTCCCTGACGTTAGTGCTGTGTGGGTATAAAGGAAACAGCCGAGGCAATTTTCTTCACTATTTATTGCCGCGCGGTGCCCGAAGCAGTTTCAAGTGCGGTTGGATAGCTCATGAGAACTAAATATCAGCATTCCAAAGTCATCTAAAAAGATAAGTACCCCATTGGGGATAATTTTCTTGGCTCAGACCAATGTCACTAAAAGCAGTAAAAGGTAATTCTATTTCTTGTGGGAAGCAAATGCCTCATAGGGATTTACATTCCCTTTGCATACCTTGCTTAGGCCCAGAACACTACGTGTATGCCTGTCACTTTAGTGCTTTCAGTATCGCACCATAAAGCGTCGGCGATTAAGCTGAAAATCTTTTGTAGAAGATTGAATTTTACAATGTCGTCTGATATACCGACTACGCATTTACACAAAACACAAGGAAAAGGCCAGACACATGCGGTCCATGGCTTCTACCAACACCACGCTTAAGCCGACCTCTAGTGTCCCAGTTTGCAGCAAGACTGACACAGCCTCTGCCTACAGGCGACAGCTCTTTAGCAGTACCTTGGGTACTCGAGGCTGGTGTCGGCCAAAATCTTACCTGGCTATACGAAGCTTCCTTTGCTACTGATGCTGAGACAGTCGAGAAATCTGCCTCTTCTCATGGCGTCTTCAGACCTCCCTCTACCTTCTCTATAAAGGCCTTTACCAAGGCCAAGGCTTCAAACACCCCAGGAAACCATTTGGTAAGGGCCCCTCACCTGGAACCACAGCGAAGAAGCAGATGCTTAAAATGGCTGAGGACTTGATTACTCATATCAGGGGTACTCACCCACCCCCACAGATAGAGTGGAGGAATAATCCCTGTCCTCAGAACAGGCTTCCATCATTTAAGCTTACAACATAGGCCTCTGGCTATACCCCCTGTTTTGGATATAGTCTATGGTCTATTCAGAGTCTTGTATTTCACTCGGTTGTTGCCATGACATTTCATGGGCACTAACCTGGGACTGTAGGGTCTCCCATCTAGTCGATATGTTCTTGCTCAAGACAAAACCGTCCATGGCAATGGTGATGGACCTATTCGGGAACCTCTGTTATCCATACTGTGGATGTTCACAGACTAATTGTGTTTTATGCACATATCAGAGTGTAAAGAGTTGAGGATTTTGTCTTTGCACCCCCTGGCTGTGTGGAAAAGTAGTGGTCATACTACCACATTTCAGCCTCTTTTCTGCAAGGTAATTACATTTGGCTACCTGTACCATGGAAACACATTGCATGGAAGTAGTACAGCTCACTACAGAAGACCATCGTGTTGAATGCAATGTCTAACATGGTGCTACAATGAATTCATGTGATGTGAAATGGAGTCTACAAATGGGTTATGGATGGTTTGTGATGTGTAATGTTATGGTTTCCTGACTTGATGAATATAGCTAAGTGGATTGGTTCTTAAGTTGTTAATGGATGGTAAATTAAATGGTGTGTGTCTGATGGTTAAATGGATGGAATTGATATGCTATGTAAGGTAGAATTGTATTACTGATGGTGTATGGACTGGTTATTACATGCAGTCACTAAATGTATCTTTTTGGCTTCATCTGTGAATGGTATGATTATAGTCCTGCACATTACACACTTGGAAAGTGCCATTTTCAATGGAGTATCAATCCAAGCATGAAATAGTGAAGCATTCATAGCATTGAGGGCGCAGGTTGTTAAGTAGGGATACTAGTTTGTAACAAGTTGGTCCGGGTGAAACTTTTGTTTGGTTGTGGTCATTTGGGAACAAGTAGCTGAGCATGCAAGTTTGCAATTTTGAGGTACATGGTGTTCCTGCTGTTGAGCAGTTGAGGCTCTGGACAAATGATAATATTTTATGGAATGTGTACTGGTATTGTGAAGTGAAAAAGTTTTCAGAAATAGTGAAGTGATAATAAAGTTTTCAGAAATAGTGATGTGTATGTGTGCTGCTAGAATTAATTAAAATAACAAAGGTCAATCGATTGGCATAACTTGTGTAAGATCTGTCATGTTGTGCAGATGTAGACCAAGAGACTGCTATTGTGGAATGTCTCGTCTTAGCCTTGATTTGCAGTACTATTGTGTGAATGATGGGCGGTATGCAGTTGCGTATGATTCCTTTTTATTTGTCGGCAGCTGGAGCTTGTACAGTGTCTAAGGACTGGTCCATGGTGAATAAATGTATGCATGTAGATTTTTTTGGCTGGGCAAGCGTCGCATGCATCTGGAAGACTGTTGGATGCATCTGGAAGACTGTTGGATGCAACTGGTGATGTGAGTGGATCAGGCTGTAGTCGGAAGTATTGTGGTGTGAGTGGCCCTCTGGGATGCTGGCTACCTTGGCGAGGTACAGAGGCTTTTCACAATAGTGCTGTGGGAATTGCCACTTTTGCACATTGTAAACCAAAAGCCAGCTAATCTTGTATGTCTGAGGGATCAGTTGACTTCTGGTACGATTATAAAAATTAAATGGTATATGATTGCTATAGATTTGTAAGGTCTATTAAAATAAAGTGTTTCATACGTGATGGATCTTCATTACGCTGCAGTCTTAATGTATACAGGGGTTATATTTAGAGATAAATGGATATAGCACAGACTTTGTAAATTGAGATGCTGTAAAGCTAAAAATGTAGTAAGACCATGGATACTAAGTGGTGAAATTCTGAGTAAACCAATATATGGTGCAGTATATGCAGTTGACCATTGCTGGAACTGTGAAGTCCAGCCAAATAAGTTCACTAATCTCACTATTAAGAGCCCTACTGATGAAGTACAGTAACAGCTACAGAAAGGATAATTTTGCAGTGACCATGCGTAGACAGTAACAGGATGTTATTGCATAAGACTATGTCTGGCACAATTAAAGTGCAACAATTTACAACTGGTATGCATTACCATAAGTTTTTTTTTAATATTGACTCAAAGCATGTGTGTGCTGTCATGCGGGTCTGAAATTATTTGTTTATAGTGTATCATCTGTTGGCTATTTAAACAGGAAGGGAAAATAAGTGGCAGACTGATGCTTTGCAAAGCAGGGAACTATTGCCAGTGCTATGTTGCTTGGTTTTAAATTTGACAGGAGTAGTGCAACAAAAAAAGTCTCCCACTAAGGAGGAAAAGGCAGACTAGCAAACAATACATTGGTCTGGTCACCTGCTGTGATGAGCTGTCAATCACATGCAGATAATGGCTCAAATTACCCTTGGCTGTTTGACAGCTAGGGAAGGTAGGTGTGAAGTGGGAGATTCCTTGGAGAGCTAGATTCCAGCCTTCACAAAAGAAAGCAAGTTAGCATTTGAAAGAAGAAAAAGCTAGAAAATGCACTTTTGTGTTCTGTTCTGTAGCATTTGCACTGCTTGTGTTTCAAGTGGTCATTTAAAAAGGATAGCAATTTAACCAAAAGTAGTGGATTTGAAGACTGCAGTGAATGCCTGTTAAGTCAATGAAGTCACGGCAACTTAAGGGAAAAAGTGGCAGATCTGATGCAATTTTCGGGAGACAAATGATGCATTCTGGGATAGTTGAGGCAGAGTAAACAGTCTGAATTTTTTCAATATGCCAGACCCCATGTGGTCAGAGTCAGAAATTGCATATAAAAATATCTAAAAAGCTACAAATAGTCTCAGAGTGCTGTTAAAATGTAGGAAACATCAAACCATGATGAAATTAATATGTTTTTTGAGTCTGAGGGCGCGGTTGTCCTTTAAGAGAAATGCAGACCATCCTTTTTAAAACAAGTGGGTATATGTCAGCCATCTCATCCCAGGCAGACAAATACCGGACTACTATGGCAATTTTAAAGACAATTATATTATTTTGAATTTAGGCACCATTCTAACTGATGACATATTACCACTCAAGACTAGTGTCTTTCCTGTCTTGGACCCATGCATACCACGGTTAATAACTTCCTTCTGCATCTGCCTTTCATAGGAGTAGCTAAGGTTATTTACCACAACATGAGCCACCACTATATCAGTTGTATTTCTTGAGATGTAGGGATCCAAGAGCAATTACAGCATCCCAGAACTTTGGCTCCAGAAAGGAAGCTAGCAGCCTGTCCTTATTAAGCCCAGTAAAAATGGTGTCTATATACCTGGCAGTAGTATAGCTAGGGCAGGCCAAGAGGGGCAATTATCCTGGGTGTAAACTGTTGAGGGGAGGTACCATCAGCAAATCTCTCTTTAATGCAATTTGCTCTTAAACCTGAGTACTAACACTGCTTTGAATGTGGTCTAAATTGTAGCAGCTGATTATTATTCTGACGGGTCCCTACTCAAGCAATCAAGGAGACTCAATCCTCACCATTGACTCTGGAGAGGGATGATCACTAAGAAGAGCAAAGATGAATTCACATAGTATTTTCAGATGCAGTTCCCTGCACCAAGTATAATTTTCCTAAAGAGCACATAGGAAGCATGCTCCAGACCTGGGGCTGGATTCTCTCTCTCTCTCTGCAGGCTCACACAAAACTCCACACTGACTTTAGAGCTCAGTGTCCCTGATCCCAGTAGTTGACACAAACTTGGATATTTGAGTTACACACACAGACACACACACACACGGGAAATGCTGGCACAGATTTGATAGCTGTGCCTCTTTTTGTCCAGACTCTTGAGGTAATCATGCTGCCACCAGTCAGCTACCCTAAGGCTCTTACAAAGGGTACCCAATTATGTTGTTCTTTCGGGTTTTCCCAGTTAGGGGTTGCCACAGCAGAACACTGGTCCACTAATGATTGGCAGATGATTTTTATGGTGTCGAGGTGCCAGCCCGATGCCCAAGCATCAATGAAGGCAAGCCCATTCATGCATGTCTTTCGAATGCCACTCTACCGTGGGGAGGACATGCAGACTCCACACAGAAGGCGGTCCAACCGAGAATTGAACAGGAGAACCTCTTGCTGTGAGGCAATAATGCTACCGCTGCACCACCATGGCTATACTGCATAAAATTAATACTACTACAAATGGTAGAGTGTGACCAAAGCAGCAAGGCTTTCAGGAGTGGCCATAGTGACATTAAAACAAATACTCTCAAGAAGTTAAAAATTATTCTCTAAAGGACCAGCCACAATGAAAAGTATTAAAATATTTAATGATAAATAATAAAACAGAAAAACATGAGAATACCAAATACAATAAACAGGAGTTTCAACCACAGAGATATAAAAATATTGTTGGATAGTTTCTTACAGATGTAGAAAACAATATTAAAGTATTTTCACTAATTGTCCCTGTTTAAAGAATTACCGTTCCCTGATTGCTTACTTAAGTAAGGTAAACTGATATGTGCCGAGTGTCTTACCACAGCAAAAGCCAGTTAATATCTGCCTCTGTCCGTGGTGTGCGAGATAAAATATCCTCTCAGAAATCTTTCCTGACAAATTCTGTGCTGCTGCAGGAGTTCCAAAGAAACCAGATGCTGGTTAGAGAATGACATCACCTGTGGTCACCTGACTCTGGTACAACACACACACACAAACACAGCTTTGCCAAGATCTGTGGGATTATCTACAAGCTACAACACAATTTCAAACCTTCCACCCTTTCAGGGTTCCCTGACAAAACACAGATTTGATCAGCTATAATACCACAACCCAACACATGCACACACACTTTGTCCAACAGGACCTACTGTTAATGCATCCTCAACATAAGTAACTTTAGAAATAAATCCTCATCTCAAACATTTCTACTAATCAGTGTGACAGTCAAACAAATAATTCTTTACAAAACTCCAGCCAGCCATGCTGGCATATGTTACACATAGACGCTCTACTCTCCCTGGCACAGATGGCACAACATCATATCATCACATCTCTCCACCCCTTTGAAAACAAGCTAGTTTTTCAAGTGACCCTGGAAAAATGTTGCTCGACAGAAATGGGCCTGTCTGGGAACACATTAACCTATACCCTGCCTTGACAGCCCATCTGCATTGGCATTGCTGACCCCACTATGGTCCTGTACTATCATGCCTATGCCTGCAACCCTAGGCTCCATTTTAATAACTTGGAATTTTGCTGGCTGGTTCAATGTAGCCATGTAAAGGGATTGTGGTCTGTAACCAGAGTGAATTTCTTTCCATACAGATGGGACTGAAGTTTTTGTAGTGGCAGTGCCCATACTATGGCCAGACATTTCTTTTCCACAGCTGCATAACATTTCTCCCTGAGTTGGAGTCTGTGGCTGATATACACAACTGGGTGCCCTTCTGACTCTGAATAAACCTGGCTGAGCACAGCCCCCACCCCATGGTTTGAAGTATCCACCTGCACAACAAATTATTTGCAGAAATCTGGACTGGCTAACACAAGGGTCCTCCCAAAGCCCCTTTAAGCTTTTGGAATGCCTGCCATCCACTGCAAATACTCACACCAGGGCGCCTCTATCATGGCAAGGCTTCATCTTGTTAGCATGGCACAATTTGTGCCCTTGCCTCCTGTCTAGCAGGTTTACCATGTAATTAACATCAATGACCTTCCTTACCACTTCAAAGGGTCGCTCCAAAGCTGCCTGCAGCTTATTAGGCCTGACAGGAATGAGCACCATAACCTGCTGTCCTACAGCATACTCTTGGGCTGATGAATTCCTGTCATACCAGACCTTTTTCTGTTGTTGGGATCCTGCCAGGTTCTCCTGGCCCAGGCCCATGAGTTCCCTAAGCATTGTCCTGAGGTTTAGGCATATGCATATGCCGCAGCAGACACCCTGTAAGATTCACACTCACCGTCCCACTCATCACAAATCAAATCTAAAGCTCCTTCACCCTATGCCCATATAGCAACTCAAAGGGTGAAGAACCTGTAATTCCTGGGGTCTCTCTCTGCATGCAAACAGCAGATAGGGAAAGCATTTGTCCCACTCTCTCAAAACTAGTCTGCAAATGCCCATTGCATGGTCTTCAGTGTAGATTGTAACCTCTCAACAAAACCATTAGTCTGAGGGTAAGTAGGGGTGGTTTTAGGTGCTTCACCCCACAGCATTTCCACAAACAAGCCAGCAGGACTGACATGAAATTGGCACTTCTGTCAGTCAGGATTTCTCTTGGGAAACCTACCCTGCTGAAAATCCAACAAAGCATTTGCCACTTTCTCTACCTCAATGAAGGACAGGGCAACCACCTCAGGGTATCTAATGGCATAATCTACTACCACCAGGATATACTTCTTCCCTGTGGAACTCTTGAGTACACAGAGACCCCACAATATACATAGCTATCCTCTGAAATGGCTCCTCAATCACAGGCAAAGGCATCAAAGGAGCCATGACCTTGTCTCCTGCCTTGCCTACCTTTTGGCACTGCTCACAGGTCCTGCACTACCTTGTTACATCCCTTAGAATCTCAGGCCAATAAAAGTTCTGTATGATGCATCTCTTGGTACGCCTTATGCTCATATGAGTTGCAAAAGGAATGTCATGGTCTATGGCTAGAAGTGCCAGACGATAGGCTCTGGGCACTACTTACTGCTGTATTACCTCACCTTTTAGCCCTCCATCAGGGGCTCGTTCTCTATGCGGTAACCCTTTGTTCCAGTATATAGTCTCCCCTTTTCCTTGAGAATCAGGTGCCTCCTAAGGTTAGCTACCTCCCTCAAGCCTCAATGTGGGGTCCGAAAGTTGAGCCTGTCTCAAATCTACCTTTGTGACCCTTCCCAGCTCCCTTTCCACCAGAAGCCCATTGTCTTCTGACAGCAGTGCCTCACTTTCAGCCTGTGTACTACCATTCACCTCTAACTTTGTAGTCACCCTGTCCACCGGAACATCAGTAGCTATCAGCATCTGTGGCTCACTTTTTCAGTCTCAGTGCTACATGGTAGCTCCCTCCTTGAAACAGACACCTCACCAACCCCAGATTCAAGTGTGGGTCTGTCTGGGTCTCCCCCAAGCTGCCAGACCCACACATCTGTTTCCAAGCCTGAGTGCATGTAACATCATGCACACAAGGTACTGCATTATCAAAATCATTCCTTATTAAGACATCTGCAGGGATATCCTCCAACACGTCTACTTGCTTGCTTCCTTTTCCACCCTCCTAGTCAAGGTGGACTCTGGCCAAAGGTATTTGGAATGGGGTCCCTCCTAAAGCTCTGACTGGTGTGAATTGCCCAAGAAAGTATGGCTCCTCTTCAACTACTGCAGGCTGCACAATGGTTATGTATAAAAAGAGAAACGACTTCAGGTAAAACCCAGGTGCACAAAACCAGAACTATATATAACCAAAAATTCACCGGGGTACCACACAATAGCATCTTTATTACACAAAAAAAAGAACAGTGGTGAGCGCTTTCGCAAAACTAATTGCTTCATCAGACAAGAAAATAAAACACTCCATTGCTTATATACAGATGAAACCATTGACTCAATCACTGATGTCATAGGTCAATTAAGGCATTAAAGCTATATAAAACTTATAAATGTATAAATGTAGAAAAGGCTACATAGAGAAAACTGCATATAAAAGACACATATAAAAAACTGCATGTAAATGCATATAAAAACTGCATACAAAACTATATACAAAACTGTTGTTAAAAGACCTAAGTAATGTGCATAGATATAAACTCCATAAATACTGTAGCTATGAAAAAATAAAAAGATAAAAATCTAAATCTAGTTATAAAATCTATCTACAATATGTATGTATAACTAAAAGTAGTCTATGTCTCTAAAATATGAATAAAGTGTAATGGGTGTATGAGGTGCCTAAAATTAAACATGTTTGAGGCGTCTTGCTTTCAAGAAAGGAACCAAGGAAGTAGAGCCATTAAGGCCTGGATATTTACCTGCATTCAATTTAATGATACATCTCTGTTCACAGCTTTCAGTAAAATTTTCTATATCCCCTCCTCTAATGTTTTTGTGTATGCGCTGTAGCACAAAAAACTTAAAAGAATGTGAATTATCTGTATTAATAATATGCTGGGCGAGTGCATTAGTGGGTTTCTTATTTTTGACATCACGAAGATGTTCTAGAATTCTGTCTTTAAGAAATCTATTTGTTTTGCCTACATAAAACACCGGACATTTCTGACAAAAACAATAATAGACAACATCAGTGCTCTTGCAATCAGCATAAGTATTAAGCTGTAACTGAAAATGCTTGGTGGGGTGGACATAGGTATTTACACTGTAAATATACACACTAATGCACTCACCCAGCATATTATTAATACAGATAATCCACATTCTTTTAAGTTTTTTGTGCTACGGCGTATACACAAAAACATTAGAGGAGGGGATATAGAAAATTTTACTGAAAGCTGTGAACAGAGATGGATCATTAAATTGAATGCATATAAATATCCAGGCCTTAATGGCTCTACTTCCTTGGTTCCTTTCTTGAAAGCAAGACGCCTCAAACATGTTTAATTTTAGGCACCTCATACACCCATTACACTTTATTCATATTTTAGACACATAGATTTTATAACTAGATCTAGATTTTTATCCTTTTATTTTTTCATAGCTACAGTATTTATGGAGTTTATATCTATGCACATTACTTAGGTCTTTTACCAATAGTTTTGTATATAGTTTTTGTATGCAGTTTTTATATACATTTACATGCAGTTTTTTATATGTGTCTTTTATATGCAGTTTTCTCTATATGTAGCCTTTTCTACATTTATACATTTATAAGTTTTATATAGCTTTAATGCCTTAATTGAGCTATGACATCAGTGATTGAGTCAATGGTTCCATCTGTATATAAGCAATGGAGTGTTTTATTTTCTTGTCTGATGAAGCAATTAGTTTTGCGAAAGCCTCCACTGTTCTTTGTGTAATAAAGACGCTATTGTGTGGTACCTCTGTGTATTTTTGGTTAGATATATTGCACAATGGTTATGTCAGAGGCTGTCTCTCTCCTAGCAATGGCCCGTCTTCCATCCACTAATATAGGATACAAACTTTGGTGATAATTTGGTACCCCTGCTGTCTCCAGACAACTTTCCACTGACATGCTGTTATCCTTACTTGTTGGCTTCTTCTATTTTTTTGTTCTCCACCTTGCCTCAGTAGCTATTTGTGTGCTACATGGCCCCCTCTGGTTACATTTAAAACATCTAACCCTTGGTACTGGCTGTGTGACTTAAGTAGTGCTTCCCTTGTTACTGATGTACTCTGTTGGGGTGGTTCAAGCTGCCCACCATGGGTTCCCCTACAATCATGTGAAGTGCTGGGTAGTCCCCTCTTGTGCAGTGATGACCTGCTTGATAAGTACAGATCCCCTTTTCTCCCCAGCTCATCAGCAGAGTTACAATCCCAGTCAGCCAACCAGATTCTCATGTCCTCAGGCAAAGTACTAAGGGCTTGTTCCCTCACCAAAAGGTCTGCTAGCCCTTCAAAAATGATGACCCGACACCCTCTCATCCAGCAATATAATCGCATACACTTTCATCTGCCTTGCTTCTATGCACACAAAGCTTTTTTCTGTAAGCTTCAGTTGTTAACTTAAAACATTCCAGTAAGCACTGTCTAACTTTATCGTAGTTTAAGCAATCAGTATCAGACAATTTAGAAACAGCAGTTACAGCTTTACCATGGAGTAAGAGGATCAGGAACCGTACCCAGAGCCCTTGGTTAACATTATACTGTTTACAAACCCTTTCAAATACATGAATAAAATCATCAAATCATCACCCTCTGTAAACTATGGAAGGAACTTACTGACCTCTATTGCTTCTGAGGTTCAGTTATTCCCTTCCCCATTACCTCCATGACCCTGTCGAAGAGTCAGGATCTCCCTCTCATGTTGGTGCTGTTTCTCATTTTCTTCGGCCTCTGAATGCCGCAGTCTCGCTTTGACCTCCAAATGCCACAGTCTCTCTTCAGCCTCCAAATGTCACAGTTTCTCTTTGGATTTTAACTCCATCTACTTCTCCAGTCATTTGGCCTCAAGTTCAAATCTCTAACTTTCACATGAGGAAAAGGTGAACTGTCCTCTTTCTGAAGACTGCACGTCTCCATCACCAGACTGGCTGTCTTCCAGGTTGCTGGTCTGTGCTGCTGCTATGACCAAGGCTGAAATAACTTCCTCTTTAATCAGGTTGACATGCACCAGTCCTTTGGCTTCCCACAGAAACAAACAAAGTAAAAAGACAAACTAATGCCAAAAATTGTGCAAAAGTATCCAACAGACTCAGCAAGGCACGAAAAGGAAACCAATGCTGTTTATTAAATGAAGTGCTTTTCGTTGCCGTGTTACGGCAACTTCATCAGATAAATACACTCAAAGTACCTTACAAGTTTAAACAGTTGTTCTTTAAAAACGTCACAGCACAAATCAACACATCAAATCAAATGAAATAAATAAAACAAGTTCCTCTCATAATTTAACTGAATATAAGTCTAGAAGTAAAATAAAACTCCTGCTTATAACCAACGGAGTTCCCACTCACCTCAAATACTAAGAATATGTTAAAATAACTAGTTAAGCTTAATATTCAAACATATATAATTCCCACAAAATATTAAGTTCTATTACTACTAAAAAAATAACCTTAAATAGAACGCTACCTTACCTATCAGCTGTTTAACTACAAAAAAAAGGAAATAACAGCTTAGTTACAATTTCTTTTTGTGTGTATGATAACTTCACCCTCAAAAAAGAGTTCATAACTATTAAACAATATTGTCTGTTTTAATTTAAACACCCTGTCATGTCAAACCATACAAGTTAGTTTAACCGAAAATGTCATGTACGTACAGAAAAACATTAAATCACGATATGTATACTGAAGAATACTAAACATGTATTTAGTACATTTGTACAATCATGATACAATATTGCCCCAAACATTCACAAGTCTACCTATTGTATTCTACCTTATCTGACTTCTAAGCTTTAAAAGACAGGCAATATTACAAGTGTCATTAAGTCCAGGACTTGAAAAGGCATTAAGCCTAATCTGCCAGGCTAATTCTCGTTCTTCAAGTAATAAATTAAAAGGACCACCTCTAAGATCCATGTTTATTTGATCAATCGCTTTAAATAAAAATTTATGATTTTCATTAAAAGCTCGGTGTGTAGTTAGAGGGTTCTCCTGTTTGTTAGTCTCGATGGCGTAAGTATGTTCATAAACTCTTATCACGGAGCCTACGCTCAGTCTTCCCCACATAGAAGGCTGAGCAGAATTGACACCTGGCTACGTAAACGACCTGTTTAGAATTACAATGGAATTTGCATTTCATCTTGTATTTTCTCCCATTTATACAAAAACTTTCACCAAGTTCCATAAATTTACACATTCTACAACACCCGCATGTAGTCATCCCAATTTGTTTAGTTAAACATGGTGTTACCTTCCTTTCAAGGAGGTTCTTAAGGTTAGGCCCTTTTTTAAACACTAGTTTAGGGAAATCCCCAAATGTATTAATCAGGAGTTTGTTGTTAGTGATAAACTCCCAATTTTTGTATAAAATAAATCTGTGTCACTGTCCTTACTAAAAGAAGTAATAAAACTGGTTCTGAAGTCCTTATAGGTTTCATTGACTTGCATTTGTTCAGTTATAAGTATCTGAGGTACTATAGACTCTGAGTCCGGTCTATGGACAATACTATCATATGATGTTGTTCTACTTAGAATAGGTTTAATCAGACCTGTATGTCTCTTATAAGTTACCTCCGCAACTAGAGACTGTACTAAACAAATAGGGTAATCCCGCTGTTGGAACATATTGCTCAACTGTATACATTCATCACTAAAATAAGATTCTAATGTAAACATCTTGGCTGCTCTAATGAGCTGGCCCTTCACTATAGAGCGTTTTTGATGGAATGGATAGCTCGAAAAGTGAAGGAACGAGTTAGAATACGTGTCTTTTCTGTAAATTATTGACACGTATCTATTATTGATGGTATCTTTAGACAGTTTACAGTCCAAATAGTCTATACACATTGTGCTAAAGTTGAATGTAAACGTAAAAAAACTCTGTAGTAGAGTTCAAGTAAGACACAAATGTCTGAGCCTGGTGTTCACTACTATGGTAGATCACAAAAATGTCATCCAAAAAACGTGTATAAAAGGTAAGGTTCACCCTGTGTTCACTATTCTTAAAAATAAATTATTTTTCCCAGTATGCCATCACTAAATTTGCAAAACTGGCCCCACAGGGTAAACCCATAGCCACCCCACGTTTTTGTAAGTAGAACTCGTTATTGAACATGAAATAATTATTTGTAAGAATAATATCCAATAAAGTTTCTACAGTGTAAATCTCCGGAGTTGGTACATTTTTAGATTTTTAACAAAATACTGACCCATTCAATACCATCCAAATGTGGGATTGAAGTGTAGAGGTCCTTGACATCAATGGTGAGAAAGTTGTCGTCTCCATTTAAAACCAAATTATTTATCTTTTGTAAAAATGACCAATAATCTCACCTCAAGTTTCGTGCCCACTGAGTGGCGCAGAGCTACAGTTATCCCAATCCACAAGGGGGGATCCACCTTGGATCCCGGAAACTACCGTCCCATCAGTCTGACAAGCCTTATCTGCAAGGCCATGGAGCGTATTATCATGGAACTTATAAACAAAGACATTGGCAACCTTCAAACACTGGACCCCACCCAGTTTGGGTTTGTGAAGGGCCGATCTAGTCTCCTGAACCTGATTGACTTCTTTGAATCAGTCTCCAGAGCCATGGACAAGGGTAAGGTGGTCCACACAGCCTATCTAGACCTTGCCAAGGCCTTTGACACCATCCCCCACTCTGGAATCATAGATAAACTTACTAAGTTGGGTATTAATCCCTATGTCACCCAATGGGTTGCTAAATGGCTTACTGATAGAACCCACACTGTAAAAGTAGCCGACTCCAAATCCAGCTCAGACAAGTGACAAGTGGAGTACCTCAGGGTTCAGTCCTGGGCCGCTCTTGTTTGGCATCTACTTCTCTGAAGTACAGGTCAACACTAAGGGACTCTGGCTAACAAAGTTTGCAGATGACTGCAAACTGGGAGCCATTATTGAATCCCAAATGATGTGGATACTCTACAAAAGGGCCTTACAGAAACAGATGTTTGGTGCCAGAGCCATGGGCTCAAGCTCAATGCCAAGAAATGTATTGTTATCCCCTTTGGGAAAAACATGTACCCATGAATTACCATATAGGTGGCAGTACACTAAACACAGAAAGTGTGATAAGAGACTTAGGGACACAGGTGGACAGTGGTCTCACCTTCGATAACCACATCGCCACAACAGTCAGGAAATCCTTCTATGTGGCACACCTCATCACAAAGGGCTTTTCATCCAGAAAAAGGAGGTCATTGTCCCACTGTACTCATCCCTCATTAGACCCATTATAGAATACAAGCCCCATTTGGTATGTACCTCTCAAGACATCTGCAACAACTGGAAAGGCCTCAGAAATACCTCACTAAAAGAATCACAGGCCTAAAGCAGATGCCCTCGCTGACCACCTTAAAAACTCCAGCTATACTCTGTGCATATCGTCTACTCAGAGGCGATCTCTGCTTAACATACAAGGCCATGTCAAACCCAGAGCTGTTGGACATGCTACACTTAAAGAAATCCCAATCCCTCAGAGCTACACGCTCCAGGGATCTAAACCTTGGCTGTAAAGCCAGAGTGAATTTCTTTCCATACAGATGGGACTGAAGTTTTTGTAGTGGCAGTGCCCATACTATGGCCAGACATTTCTTTTCCACAGCTGCATAACATTTCTCCCTGAGTTGGAGTCTGTGGCTGATATACACAACTGGGTGCCCTTCTGACTCTGAATAAACCTGGCTGAGCACAGCCCCACCCCATGGTTTGAAGTATCCACCTGCACAACAAATTATTTGCAGAAATCTGGACTGGCTAACACAAGGGTCCTCCCAAAGCCCCTTTAAGCTTTTGGAATGCCTGCCATCCACTGCAAATACTCACCAGGGCCTCTATCATGGCAAGGCTTCATCTTGTTAGCATGGCACAATTTGTGCCCTTGCCTCCTGTCTAGCAGGTTTACCATGTAATTAACATCAATGACCTTCCTTACCACTTCAAAGGGTCGCTCCAAAGCTGCCTGCAGCTTATTAGGCCTGACAGGAATGAGCACCATAACCTGCTGTCCTACAGCATACTCTTGGGCTGATGAATTCCTGTCATACCAGACCTTTTTCTGTTGTTGGGATCCTGCCAGGTTCTCCTGGCCCAAGCCCATGAGTTCCCTAAGCATTGTCCTGAGGTTTAGGGCATATGCCGCAGCAGACACCCTGTAAGATTCACACTCACCGTCCCACTCATCACAAATCAAATCTAAAGCTCCTTCACCCTATGCCCATATAGCAACTCAAAGGGTGAAGAACCTGTGAATTCCTGGGGTATCTCTCTGCATGCAAACAGCAGATAGGGAAAGCATTTGTCCCACTCTCTCAAAACTAGTCTGCAAATGCCCATTGCATGGTCTTCAGTGTAGATTGTAACCTCTCAACAAAACCATTAGTCTGAGGGTAAGTAGGGGGTGGTTTTTTAGGTGCTTCACCCCACAGCATTTCCACAAACAAGCCAGCAGGACTGACATGAAATTGGCACTTCTGTCAGTCAGGATTTCTCTTGGGAAACCTACCCTGCTGAAAATCCAACAAAGCATTTGCCACTTTCTCTACCTCAATGAAGGACAGGGCAACCACCTCAGGGTATCTAATGGCATAATCTACTACCACCAGGATATACTTCTTCCCTGTGGAACTCTTGAGTACACAGAGACCCCACAATATACATAGCTATCCTCTGAAATGGCTCCTCAATCACAGGCAAAGGCATCAAAGGAGCCATGACCTTGTCTCCTGCCTTGCCTACCTTTTGGCACTGCTCACAGGTCCTGCACTACCTTGTTACATCCCTTAGAATCTCAGGCCAATAAAAGTTCTGTATGATGCATCTCTTGGTAGCCTTATGCTCATATGAGTTGCAAAGGAATGTCATGGTCTATGGCTAGAAGTGCCAGACGATAGGCTCTGGGCACTACACTGCTGTATTACCTCACCTTTTAGCCCTCCATCAGGGGCTCGTTCTCTATGCGGTAACCCTTTGTTCCAGTATATAGTCTCCCCTTTTCCTTGAGAATCAGGTGCCTCCTAAGGTTAGCTACCTCCCTCAAGCCTCAATGTGGGGTCCGAAAGTTGAGCCTGTCTCAAATCTACCTTTGTGACCCTTCCCAGCTCCCTTTCCACCAGAAGCCCATTGTCTTCTGACAGCAGTGCCTCACTTTCAGCCTGTGTACTACCATTCACCTCTAACTTTGTAGTCACCCTGTCCACCGGAACATCAGTAGCTATCAGCATCTGTGGCTCACTTTTTCAGTCTCAGTGCTACATGGTAGCTCCCCTCCTTGAAACAGACACCTCACCAACCCCAGATTCAAGTGTGGGTCTGTCTGGGTCTCCCCCAAGCTGCCAGACCCACACATCTGTTTCCAAGCCTGAGTGCATGTAACATCATGCACACAAGGTACTGCATTATCAAAATCATTCCTTATTAAGACATCTGCAGGGATATCCTCCAACACGTCTACTTGCTTGCTTCCTTTTCCACCCTCCTAGTCAAGGTGGACTCTGGCCAAAGGTATTTGGAATGGGGTCCCTCCTAAAGCTCTGACTGGTGTGAATTGCCCAAGAAAGTATGGCTCCTCTTCAACTACTGCAGGCTGCACAATGGTTATGTATAAAAGAGAAACGACTTCAGGTAAAACCCAGGTGCACAAAACCAGAACTATATATAACCAAAATTCACGGTACCACACAATAGCATCTTTATTACACAAAAGAACAGTGGTGGCTAAAAACTAATTGCTTCATCAGACAAGAAAATAAAACACTCCATTGCTTATATACAGATGAAACCATTGACTCAATCACTGATGTCATAGGTCAATTAAGGCATTAAAGCTATATAAAACTTATAAATGTATAAATGTAGAAAGGCTACATAGAAAACTGCATATAAAGACACATATAAAAACTGCATGTAAATGCATATAAAACTGCATACAAAACTATATACAAAACTGTTGTTAAAGACCTAAGTAATGTGCATAGATATAAACTCCATAAATACTGTAGCTATGAAAATAAAAGATAAAAATCTAAATCTAGTTATAAAATCTATCTACAATATGTATGTATAACTAAAAGTAGTCTATGTCTCTAAAATATGAATAAAGTGTAATGGGTGTTTGAGGTGCCTAAAATTAAACATGTTTGAGGCGTCTTGCTTTCAAGAAAGGAACCAAGGAAGTAGAGCCATTAAGGCCTGGATATTTACCTGCATTCAATTTAATGATACATCTCTGTTCACAGCTTTCAGTAAAATTTTCTACATCCCCTCCTCTAATGTTTTGTGATGCTGTAGCAAAAAAACTTAAAAGAATGTGAATTATCTGTATTAATAATATGCTGGGAGTGCATTAGTGGGTTTCTTATTTTTGACATCACGAAGATGTTCTAGAATTTTTTCTTTAAGAAATCTATTTGTTTTGCCTACATAAAACACCGGACATTTCTGACAAAAACAATAATAGACAACATCAGTGCTCTTGCAATCAGCATAGGTATTAAGCTGTAACTAAAAATGCTTGGTGGGGTGGACATAGGTATTTATACTGTAAATATACACACTAATGCACTCACCCAGCATATTATTAATACAGATAATCCACATTCTTTTAAGTTTTTTACACACAAAACATTAGAGGAGGATATGAAAATTTACTGAAAGCTGTGAACGAGATGGATCATTAAATTGAATGCATATAATATCCAGGGCCTTAAGCTCTACTCCTTGGTTCCTTCTGAAAGCAAGACTCAAACATGTTTAATTTTAGGCACCTCACACCCATTACACTTTTTCATATTTTAGACACATAGATTTTATAACTAGATCTAGATTTTTATCCTTTTATTTTTTATAGCTACATTTTATGGAGTTTATATCTATGCACATTACTAGGTCTTTACCAATAGTTTTGTATATAGTTTTGTATGCAGTTTTTATATACATTTACATGCAGTTTTTATATGTCTATATGCAGTTTCTATATGTAGCCTTTTCTACATTATACATTTATAAGTTTTATATAGCTTTAATGCCTTAATATATGACATCAGTGATTGTCAATGGTTCCATCTGTATATAGCAATGGAGTGTTTTATTTTCTGTCTGATAGCAATTTTCTGGCAACTGTTCTTTGTGAATAAAGACGCTATGTGTGGTACCTTGGTATTTTGGTTAGATATATTGCACAATGGTTATGTCAGAGGCTGTCTCTCTCCCAGCAATGGCCCGTCTTCCATCCACTAATATAGGATACAAACTTTGGTGATAATTTGGTACCCCTGCTGTCTCCAGACAACTTTCCACTGACATGCTGTTATCCTTACTTGTTGGCTTCTTCTATTTTTTTGTTCTCCACCTTGCCTCAGTAGCTATTTGTGTGCTACATGGCCCCCTCTGGTTACATTTAAAACATCTAACCCTTGGTACTGGCTGTGTGACTTAAGTAGTGCTTCCCTTGTTACTGATGTACTCTGTTGGGGTGGTTCAAGCTGCCCACCATGGGTTCCCCTACAATCATGTGAAGTGCTGGGTAGTCCCCTCTTGTGCAGTGATGACCTGCTTGATAAGTACAGATCCCCTTTTCTCCCCAGCTCATCAGCAGAGTTACAATCCCAGTCAGCCAACCAGATTCTCATGTCCTCAGGCAAAGTACTAAGGGCTTGTTCCCTCACCAAAAGGTCTGCTAGCCCTTCAAAAATGATGACCCGACACCCTCTCATCCAGCAATATAATCGCATACACTTTCATCTGCCTTGCTTCTATGCACACAAAGCTTTTTTCTGTAAGCTTCAGTTGTTAACTTAAAACATT
This sequence comes from Protopterus annectens, assembly GCF_019279795.1. Classification (NCBI taxonomy): domain Eukaryota; kingdom Metazoa; phylum Chordata; order Ceratodontiformes; family Protopteridae; genus Protopterus; species Protopterus annectens. The sequence goes on along the minus strand of NC_056744.1, from coordinate 1,173,985,353 downwards.
CCAGTAAGCACTGTCTAACTTTATCGTAGTTTAAGCAATCAGTATCAGACAATTTAGAAACAGCAGTTACAGCTTTACCATGGAGTAAGAGGATCAGGAACCGTGCCCAGAGCCCTTGGTTAACATTATACTGTTTACAAACCCTTTCAAATACATGAATAAAATCATCAAATCATCACCCTCTGTAAACTATGGAAGGAACTTACTGACCTCTATTGCTTGTGACATAGGGGTTTATATTTAGGCTGGATAGTTTATCTATGATGCCCGAGTGGGGTATTGTGTCAAATGCCTTTGCGAGGTCCAGATAGGCTGTGTGGACTACCTTCCCTTCATCTATGGCCTTGGTGACTGTTTCGAAGAAGTCGACCAGATTCAAAAGGCAGGATCTGCCCTTGACGAAGCCAAATTGGGTAGGATCTGTTGCACAAGTAGCATTATGTTGGTCAGTTGTGGTACAATTATTATGACTGCGTATACGTTCACTCCGTCTCACAGGACAAAAGCCTGATACAGGCTCTGAAGTATCTGAATTATTTGAATTGTTAACAATGTTACTTTCCTCATCCTGTTGTGTAAGTGAAATATTGACATTAGAAATTGTTGCTACTTGTGCAACAGATGGCTTTGGATATGCACTACCATTACCATTCTAAAACCTTGGCCAACTGGTTCTTTGTCAGCTTGCTATAATCCTCTGCTGAAATCCTTGGCTGCTTTCCCTGTCTAAACTAAACTAAACAAAAATAAATAAAACTGTTGTGAAACTGAAACTCTTATGTCTACCTTGTGGCTGCTGAGGGTACACACACCTTCAGTGACAACTGCCCACCAGCTACTGAAGTTCAAGTAATATCCCACCCAGCTGTTACCAATATGTGATGAGTCCCTACTCCAGGACAGCAGTCAAGAAGACTCAATCCTCACCACTGAAACTGGTGAGGGATGGCCAATAAGAGCAAAGATTGATTTACACAGTATTTTTATATGCCGCTCCCTGCACCAAACTACAATTTTCCTTAAGAACACACAGGGAGCATTGCTCTAGACCTGGGGCTGGACTCTCTCTCTCCAGACTCCTGACAAAACAAATACATTTGATCAGCTACAACAGCACAACCCAACACAGACGCACACATTATTTCTGTTCAGCAGGACCTATTGTCAATGCATCCCCCACACAGGTAACTTTACAAAAACATCATCTCAAACATCTGTACAAATCAATGTGACAGGCAAACACCACAAAATTCTCTAAAACACTCCAGCCAGCCTTGCTGGCATACGTTACACATGCACTGCCCTACTCTCCCTGGCACAGATGGCACTACCTCATATCATCACAACTCAATTTTAGCCAGATAAATATGATCAAGTATAACAATGTACAGTATTGCCACGGTTAGTTATCACTGACCACAGCTCAATATACAACAATGTATGCAAGTCATAACAGAGATAGGAGAAATAAAAACAAAAACTACAGGCATGAGAGTACAACATTGAACTGAGCAGCATAATAGGAAACAAAAACAAAACAGCTTAGTGAGTAGCACAGTACAAAACAGGCACTGGGGCCATAATTACTGAATGAATAAAGCAGGCTGACAAGAGAAATGAAAATGCAGCTTTGTGAGCAAGACAGATCAGAACACACACAAATTCTGAATAAAGCACAATAATAAGAAAATCAAAGAGAGACTTCAGGGTAGAACAGGTATAGAGGGACAGACCTGTTAAGTGCAGTAAGCAAAATGTGGTACTGTATATCATGCTATAGCACAATAATGCAATTAACTGAATAGTGCACAGAAATAAGAAATTTAAAAACAAAATTTACAATAGGTCATAGAGCAGAACAGGCATGGGGCTACAATCTGAACAGCACAATAACAAAATTAATCCCATAAGTGCAGTAAGATAAGGATTCAATAGTACAATTATGGAATAGTACAAAGATAAGAAAAGCAGTGCAATAACGTACAAGGCACAAGGCACAATAACTGATTTCATATCCCATGGTTCACAGAACCCACTGGCTACTCTATAGCTTGGGTTGCCACATTCTACATGCGGTGTAACTCAGTCCAAACAAGGCAAAAGCTGTGCAATGTAGCAGATATTAGAGCAAGCCAGAAATAAGCAACAGCCAATAGAAACTCTCACTGCTAAGTAGCTATCAGCAAATACATGCTCAAAATCCTGCACATTCCACTTTTCTCACAACAGAAAAATGCAGAGAAATATAGTATCAAATTTAAAGTACTGGCAGGAAATACAAGTATCAGTTAACTTCAAAATAACCTCCCCAGTACTGGAGGGACCCAAACAGTACTCATTTCCAGTAAAGCAGTTTCTCAAACAATTGAAGTAATGCAGCTCAGCTCAAACAAAAGCAGAGCCGTGCAATAAAGCATGAATTATAGCAAACCAAAAACAAATGGCCAACAGAAACTGCTAAGCAGCTACTACCAAATAATTCTTCAGAACTCTGAAAATTCTATTTCTTTCTTGATGAAAAAATGCACAAAACAGTTCTAAAAATAAAATACTTGCAGGCAGCACAAGTCTCAGTATTAGCTTAAAAAGTAATTTCTCAGGTGTTTGAGGGATCATTTCAGTAATTACTTCCAGTGTATCAGTAGCAACTTCAGCTCAAATAAGGGCAACGATGGACAAAGCAGCAGAAATTATAGCAAGCCAAAGATAACAGGCAATAGAAATCCTCAGTGCTAAATGGTTGTCAGCAAATAAATCCTCAAAACATGGTAGGCAATCTAGTTATCTTCATGGAAAAGAAATGGTTAAGTTAAAAACATTACTTATAGCATATAAATTAAATCCACTAAATTATCAATTTACAAGATTCGACAGAAAGAACTTACATTTGATAAATCTGTGAAAATCCATCAAATCAGTGTGGTTTAAACAAACACTTTACAAAAAAGCTAAGGGGTTACTTTGGCACAATGTTTGGAAGCTTAGAGAAAGAAAATATTTTGTCTACTGTCTTGTTACCTACCTCACTGTTTCTGTCATGGGATCGTTTGAGATTTTGTATTTCAGAGATATGACTCCGCAGATCTTCTTCTTGTCTTTCTGAAAGATAAAAATAAAAATAATTATATTAGTCAAATAATGTAATCAAAATAATCTCATGCGCTGCAAAATAAGGCAAGGAACACAAAATTAAAAATCGATGGCCTAAACTCATTGCCACCCTTTACAACAGTCACTTGCATTGCAATGCTGCTTTTAAACCCTCACACTAACAGTGATGTAAAACATACATACTTCAGGAAAATAACATACACAAACCAAACTCCAACAAACATATAAATATATGTAGGTAGCTACATCCTGCCAGGCAATAACATTACTATTATGGAAAGTCTGTTGAACTGGATCTCAAACACCTTGCCACAAGAAACTGTACTATTACGTGACTTTAATATTGACTGGCTGAACTGCTCCAGCCTCATTCCCTCTACTCACATTAACCTCCATGGGTTTTACCCATATAATATCTACTCCAACCAGAACAGACAAAACATCCAAATGTGAATCCATCTTAGATTGGATTCTGCTATCTGATCCCATCCTTGCACAGCATTCTGGCTGTCTTCCTCATAGTCTGAGTGACCATTAACCAACCTACCTACCTAATTAGGAACAGACCTCAACACATTAACCAGCCCATCCTCAGAGCAGTACACAAGAAAAACACCTTTATAACTACTGACTTCATCAATTCGCTGAAAAGCTGTAATTGAACTCCACTAAAACAACTACCTCTAGATGAAGCTGTGCTGTATTTTAACTCAACCTTCTTAAAAATCTTAAACCATCATGCACCCTCCCGAATCTCAAGAATAAAATCTAACTATTCCCCATGACTAACAAAAGACACCAGAAGTATAATGAAAGAAAGGGACAAGGCCTGGATTCAATTTCATAAACACAAAGCCAGTAATCTACACCAAAACTATCTAGAACTCTGAACCAAAGCCAAAAAACTAATTAAACTTGATAAGACCAACTACTACAAAATCATGCAAGAAAAACATGCTCACAACCCTAAGAAATTCTGGGTCACAATAAATAATATATTGCACCCAGGAAAAGCCACTACTCCAACCCCTGTATTACCAAACAACCACGGCAACATTCCTACACAATTTAACAAATTCTTTACCAAAACAGTTCAAACCTTTGCCAATGCCCAAAATAGTACTAGTAGCCCCATACCAGTAGCTACCCCATCCCACCCTAATACACAAAATAATTACTTCAGCTTTTCCCTGCACCCTGTTCCCACTAAAGTAATTTCCAAACTCCTTAAGAAACTCAAACCAACCACACTGGCCGCTGATAACCTACTTGCAAGATTTCCTTCAAATATCAGCAGAAGTTATAGCCTACCCTGTTGTCCAGCCTCATAAACAGGTCACTAGCCAAATCCCAGGTACCTAACTCATGGCAAACATCTCATATTATTCCACTGTACAAAGGAGGTAACTCCTTAAAACTCACCCAACTAATGCAGTACCTCCTAAAAATAATTTACACTCCAAAACTCAACATGGCTTTAGGCCTTCCCATAGCACCACCACAGCACTACCCTCATTCACAGACATAGTTAACACCATAGAAACAAGAGACTCTTCGTCTCTTTCATTTTGACTTGTCAAAACCTTTTGACATAGTAAACCACAGTATGCTTCTTAGCACACAATCTGCCCTAAACCTAAGCACCTCCACTATATCATGGTTCATTAGCTACTTATCTGATCGGCAAGCAGTCCTATGGCAAAAACAGCTTTCCCCCCTGCTACCAGTATTTATAGTATAGAGTCAAGGTTCTCAGGGGTAGGCTTGTTGTTCTCTCTTGTTCTCTCTGTTTATTAGCTGATTATCTGATCCCCCAAGCAGTCCTATGCAAAAACACCTTTCCCCACTACTACCAGTATTTTATAGTCCTAGGCCTCAAGGGTTGTTCTCTCTGTTTATTAGCTACTTATTCTGTCGGCAAAGCGGTCCATGGCAAAAACAGCTTTCCCCCCTGCTACCAGTATTTATAGTCTGCAGGGCAGGATTACCCATCATTGTTGTTCTCATCCCACTTTTCTCTACTTTTTTTTCTCTTTTCCAACATCCTCATTTGCTTTTTTCCCCAAAAATACCATGCAGTTATTTATCCCCACCTTATGATTCACACCCTTATATGTAACCCCCAAATAAAAAAGAAGGCTAGCAAAGAGATGGTTCACCAAATTCTTAATCATTCAAAAATAAATAATTCTCTTCAGCCCTGGTAGATCTCCACTTGTGGAAAACAGATTTACTGTTCACTCCAAATATAATATTCAAATCACTCCAACTGTTCACACTAAACTGCTAGGTGTAGAAATTGACAATAACCTGAAATTCGACCCCCATATAGCTCAAACCATCAAGAAAATAAACAAAAAGCTAGGAGTACTCTGTAGGAACAAATAGTACATCACTAGACATACCAAAGCTATTATTGCAAAGACTCATCTGTTATGCATCTTTCTATATACCTCCCCATCTTGACTAATCTCAACCAAATCGTTCTAAACAAAATGGAATCTTGTTATAACAAGAGTGACAAGTTTGCGACTGAAGCTCCTTATAGATCGAATCACTGTCTAGCCCTTAAGAAGCTCAATTGGCTTGAGCTACTTCATCTACTCGTACTTAATTCTCAATAGCTCACAAACTCTACTAACCTGACAAAACCCCCAGCATTCCAATATATAATCCAGCCCCATATTACCACTAGGATCCTTGAGATCTAGTAACCAGAATCAAACAAATGTTATCAAATATAAAAATTATGCTGGTAAATCACTTTTTGCCTGCACTATTGCCAAAATCTGGAACTCACTACCAAGACAAATAACTAGTATTACCTCATCTATTCAATTTAAAAAATTTCTGAAAACTCACTATACAAATAACTGGCTTTGCTCTTGCTACTCCCCGGGATAACTCATGCCAAATCATTGTTGCAATGATTCTAGGGTCAAAGATCTAATTTTTCCCACTGAAAAGTTTGTTAACCTGCTGTTAGTTACTCCACAGTACTAGTATTGTGACTCAGAACTGAACTAAACTAAAAAAAGTATTAATTTCACTGTTATGAATGCTAAATAATGCTGTATTATGTACTTTAATAATTGTCTTTACTGGACTGTATGTTAGAAGTAGGCTTGATTTCTCACATGTTTTATAAAGATGTCTCATATGTATTCTACATTGTTGTATGTACTGTACTGGAGCTTTTCTCCCCGGGCCCCCGCTGAAAATGGATCTGTGTCCAGTCGGACTTTCCCAGTAAACAAATGTAAAATAAAATAAACAAACATACTCAGAATATTAGCTGATCTTTGTGAAGGGGACTCTGCAGTAGATTAGCTGTAGGTTTTCCTCTTCTAATATCCACAGATTAGCCCATTTCTGAAATATGTTCCTCTCCCATGCTCAAGGGCATGCTCCTCAGTATTCTAATAACTATATCAACATTGAGGATGTAGAAAAGAGATTTTGTCAATATGGATGACTGCATACAGGGGTACAGAAAAGACGCAAGGGGGGGGTGGAATTTACTGAAGAAAACTTGCAAAGGAACCAAGGTATTGGGAGCAAATAACTAGAGAGGGAAAGGTAAAAAAGTAGGATGAGGCTAAGATGACACATGGACTGCAGACTGCCTACCCTAACTTACCAGGGACTAATATCAGGATATACACAAAGGAAAAGTGATAGAGGAATCATAAGTGAAACACTTGCTCTGTTAGTTTTTAGCTGAATCTAGAACAGAAGCTACTGATAAAAAGAGATCGTTAAGGCATACAAAATACTGCACGATAACTATAAGAATCAATCAGAGGAGGTTAGAAAAGATTGGGAAGAGAAACTGGAGAAGCAATTTACAAGAAAATAATGGGAGGACATATGCATGTCTTCCACGTATGCCATAAGTTGCTTGGAAGTGTTTGAATAGGTATTTCTATACCACAAGCTGACTGACAAATTTTCTTCAGGTAGACAGCTAATGCTGGACATGGGATGGAGAAAAAAAGAGGAAAACTGGGAACATATGTTTTGGAAGTCTAATGATTTGGCAGATTTTAAAAAGTCTCTATAGGGTACTCTGTCAAACACTGGGTAAGCAAGTATACTACTCAAGGAAATGTGTACAGGACACCCAGGTACAGCACAATCTGGGCATTTTTGAAGAATTTTGAGTAACACATTGTCCCTGAGAGGAAACCTTTCAAATGGAAGTTCTAAGACATGATCATCTGTAACCATGTCTAAAACCCACCAATACAAGATTATAGTTCTCCAAAAAGGAACTAAATTCAGGGAACTGGCCTGCAACAGGCAGCCCTATAGGGTAATCAGAACCATTGCAGCTATCATGTGGTGTAATACTTTTAGGAGAATTTGTAAGCGGAGCTAAGTGAATATGATGCTGTGCTTGGGAGATAGTTTCATCCTGCAAGGAAGCTACTGTTTCTTAGAATACTTGGGAAATCTAATAGAACAGAATAAAACTGGGTGGGGCAAAGGGGACACTGGCACTCCAGAAAAGCAAGACCCATTTCCTCTGTTGACCATTTCTATCCAGGTCATGGGAAGCTTCATCAAAGATGACATCACCCTGAAACTGGGCACATGCAGAACAGCCTGTGTAAACCCATCCTGGAAGTAAGAGTCAGAACCACAGCACACGGTAGAAACATATACTGGAATCTGCTGCCTACCCACTGCTCCAACATAGCTAAAGTAAATTCAGAATGCAAAAAAGCCATCTGTACCTTTCAGAATATCCCCAATTCCATACTCAAGATCTGACAGCTCTTCCAGGTCTTGGAGGTTACAAGACCCGGGGCAAGCAGTTGATACCTTTAAGTTACTCAAGTCTGAGGTAAAGCAAAATACTTCTCTTGCTCACATTTTTCAAAGCACTGACTCCTTATCAAGCAATATGGTGAAAATATGTTGTAGTCCTCTGGGACCTTCTTTTAATATTATATTAACAAACACCATCATCGCACCCTCTATTCACACTAAACTTCTGGGGGTTGAAATAGATAATAGCATGATATTTGACATACACATATCTCAAACCATAAAAAATACACAACAAACTCTACTTCACGGAATACACAAAGGCCACTATAGTTCACAACCATTTGATCTCTACTCTGATCTATGCAGCACCCATATTTACCAACCTAAGAAAATCAGAACTAGCAAAACTAGAGGCATGCTATAACAAAACTGCAAGATTTGCCACCAGCTCAAACTTTAGCTCACATCACTGTACAGCACTCGCACTCAACTGGTTATAGCTTCCCCAACTCCTACTATATAACCAACTAACCATAACCCAAAAAATACTCCATCATAAAGAAAATACACCTGCCCTGCAAAACCTACTAAAGCCATACTCCAGTACCAGAACACTAAAATCCAATAACAAAACCCTGATAAAAATTACCAACTGCTAACAACCAGGCTGGTGATTCCCTCTTCAACTATATAGCTAAAATTTGGAATGCCCTACCTCCCAACATAACATCCACCACAACCTCAGCACAGTTCAAATTAATGCTAAAAACTCACTTACCAAAAAATGGCTATGCCCATATGTACTGCTCTGGATTAAACTGACTGTTCCCATTGATTATAACTACTGCCTCTATCCTGACTAAAGCTTAGTATCATTATTTCTTTTTTTTTTTTCAAAGTAATTTCTTTCAGCTCTGATGATTAAAAAATACTAATTGTAAGTTAATGTTCTTGTACAAAGGACATCAAACCTTTGAAAACTATACTTGTATGTGAAACAGTTGATATTTGCTGCCGTCTACAGCTGTGTACCATGTAAATATTGTACTCAATTCTTTGTTAACTATGTATGTTTAATGTGGGGCTTTTCTCCCTGGGCCCCCACTGAAAAAAGACCCGTGTCCAGTTGGACTTTCCCAGTAAACAAATGTAAAATAAATAAAATCTTCCCTCAAATGATGTGAAAAGACCTTTGGGAATCATATTAGTTCCATCTGGCAAGACATCCTTGACTATAGTAGAGACCACAGGGAAAGACCATTACCTTGTTTCATCCATCTGACTCTGACTCAGGATTTTGTGAAGGACCTTCTGAGGTCACTGCACTGGGCATCCTCCATTGCTATCATCTTCCTCCCAATGAAGCAAGCCTAGAGCTTCTCTCTATATGAATCTCTTGTGAGTGGTTATATTTAAGTACTAGAACTTGACACAATGATCACATCATGCTCATCCTCAGGAAGTAGCTAGTAATCGTAGGGTCCTGGGTACTTATGAGAAATGAATGTATACTTTGAAGGTTTATGTACATTAGGAGACAGAAATATGGTTATTTTTGTACAACATACCTAAACTGAGTGTGACAAAAAAGAAATGAGAGCAGAATCACATTCAATCCAAGAGAATGCAAACTGTCTTTGCGTACTGCTATAAAACATCTGGATCATTCCCAAACCTGCAGCCAGTGAGACAAGTTAGGTACCATCTTTATAAGTGTTAGTAGACTGTTATAAAAATATTTGTGTGTGTATGTATGTATATATATATATATATATATATATATATATATATATATATATATATATATATATATATATACACACACACACACACACACACACACACACATCACACAAAGAAGTTACACTAATGGCTTCACACACAAGAAAAAACTGCAGAAGTACAGCAGAACACTTACTCAGTCTGTGCTTCAGATAATCAATCTCTCTCCTCAAGGATGCACTTTCCTCCCATAACAGCTTTTTACTTGGGGATGACAAAAAAAAAATCAAATCAGATGCCATTATTTATTTAATTATACATACATCTGTTAACTGGGTATATACAAGCTTTTCAGCTACAGTCCAGGCACAGCAGCAAAATCCACTCGTCATTTTAACATAATACCTTTCAATTATAACACAGAGACAAAGATAAATTCATGAATTTAAGTATAAAAGCAAAGTAAAATTCCATCATATGAAAATAACATTTTGTGCTGTAATATCTATATTATTAACACAGATTTACCCTGACTTGATAATAATAACAGAGGTATAGCAAACATACACTGACACAATGTCTTAATTGCCATATTTTTGCTATTCTGGCTATTGTGTTGTCTCTATTAATGCAATATGGATTCATGTAACAGGTATGCAGTCCTCTACATTTGCTCATTGCATTGTTTTACATTTCAGGTGGTCTGAAACAGTTTCCCTCTCTGTTATGATGTTTTCATTATCCAAGACTGCCGACTTTCAAATCAATTCAAATCTGTTTCATGCTACTGAAATTCAAAATCTCACTCTCATAGCAGTTATACGGCCACAATGCAGCAAATACTCATTTTGCAATGAAGCACGGAAATAATTCCAGCTTTCTGCCTTTACAGGATAAATGTAAGAAATCTCATGACATGCCAAAAAACAGAGAATCAAAACCAACTGAACTTCACAGATTGCAGAAATATAATCAGTAGTGCATTCTCAGTTAAGCATTTTCTTTCTTTTCATCAGACACAATACAGTTCAATAACTAGCACTAGCAGGATATGGATAAGATGGACTTCAGGTGGGTGTGCACAGGTGTGGCTATATAATTTTTTTTCTAGCTGTGATAACTTCCTGGAGTGCAGTTTTTCACTTTCACGGGAAGTTTTGTGAAATTAACAGATAGCAAACTTGTTCAGCAGTATAGCAAGCTGCATGAAGTGCAAAGACACAAATACAGTATTACAAACACACAGAACACAGTCTATTATAAGAAAGTGCGAGTAAGAAATAATACGTAGAATAATTACATTACCGAAAACTGATCTGTAAATGAGCAAAGAACAGAACATATAATTGAAATGTGACAGGAAGAATTATGTTAAAATGTTTACAGCGTGACAGTGGCATTCAAATGTTGAGGCAAAAGCTCATTTTGGAACATTGGGAGAACATGTCCAAAGACAGCCACGTTTCATTTCTGCTGGGCATTCCTTTGGGGTTACAGATAAGCAAATTAAATGCAATATAAACCAGAAGAAATATACCAGAATGGGAAGCTAACTTATATAATATTTACAAAAGATTCAACATGTTACTGTTACAGGCTTCCCTATCCTTGATTAAGTGTAATGGAGTAGGTTTCAACTGCTCAGGTGCAATCCCTGTTATACAACCCATCAATCACTGCAAGTGTGGTTTCTAGTTGTGTTCTGACAGGGACTCAAATTGTTTTGGGCTTTTCATTTTTGTCTGTGGTTGTGCAACCATGCTATAAATCCATTAAAGTAAAGTGATTCGAAAGTGCAGAAGAGGAATGCCCCCAAGCAAAAATGTTCTTTTCTTCCATCTAGTGGAAGCTTCAACCATTTTATTCCTCTAGACAAAGCTTCAACCAGTTTGCTTCATCTGGCTGAGGCTTTGAAACATTTTCTTCTTTCTGATGAGACAGGGTGGAATTATTGACCATTTTAATTTTGACCACGCATGGTACAGTCATTGTTATATGGGGTCTATATTAGAAGACCCAATGTTTAGGTGATCGAACACCTAAACATCGATGATCTAATATCAAAAGCAAAAAAAATGAACAGCTGATTTAATGCAGGGAAAGATTTCCCTTGGCCGTTCGCCAGAGTTTGCTACTTCCCTACTGTTGAGCGATCTCAGAGTTGGTATATTTAGTTGGAGGGGGTGTGGGGGGATGTAAAGTAATGTTTTTTGTGTTGTGGCCGAGGGACGTGTTTCCCTGGGACGTTCAACATTGTGCTGTTCGATATTAGAAGACCAATGTTTAGGTGTTCGATCACCTAAACATTCGGTCTTCTAATATAGACCCATTATATGTACCTGAGGAATTTATTCAGTAGAACCTACCAAACAGAGCTGTATGCAAGTAACAATAATATATAAGAATAGGTTAGGGCTAACATGTAATCCACCTCTGACTTTCATATTCTCACCAAAGGCTGTCATCATTCTATCTTTTGTCCCTTTCTCCACAATCTCCTTCTACCGGAGACATTTTCCTAACTAATCCAGAAGAAAACTCATTGGTTTCCTTACTTGTATCTAATCTTGCTCCTCCCACGAGAAAGACAGGCTCACAAGGCAGAGTAAAATCCTTCTGGCCTATTCCTTCCTCAAGTGGTGAGCCTAATCAGTGTACTCATTCCCTTGAAAGGTGAGAGGCAGATGTTTGAGAACAGGTGAGTTTATAAATGCTGCAGACTTCCTTAATTCCCTCTCTGGCAGCAGCTTCATGAGCTCCCTTATGTACTGCTGCTGTAGGGGCATATGTACAGCCACATATGCCAGCCCTCAGCCTTAGCAACTTATCACTAGTACAGTGCAGGCTCACTAGTGCAAATGCTGTGAGTAATGCACCTTGGCAGGTATCAGTAACACAGTGAGCAAAGCCATTTCCCTCCTAACTAAGATGGGCAAGCTAGCAGTGGCCATTCACTTCTATCCTCCCCTGCCCAATCTTTCCCTGTACCCATGGGTTGTCTAGGTCACATTCATAGTCCCTCTATGCCACAAGTCTAGTCTAGTTTATCAGAGAGACTCTAACCCAATTAATATGTCATTGCTACTACTTTATCTCCACTACCACTTTCTGGAAAAGTGCTTCCACTTATTATTTTTGAAATAACCCTTTCATACATAAACATGTCATTATAAATCACACTTTTCAATAAATATAATAAATACATGCCTCTTCTATCTTCATAAAACTTCATTAGTCTTAAGGGATACTTTTTCTACCATATTTTACTCTCTCTTTTTGTACAACAGAAATATGTATTTTACTTTCTTATAATTTAAAGTATAAATTATTTTACTTTTGCATAACAACAGATACATTTTCAAAACAGTCAAAAGCTGTGTTATAGTCATTTTGGGGTAGCAATATCGGTTTTTCATCTCCACATGACTGTGTCATTCCTTCTCTGAACTACCTCAGTTTTATCTATGCCTTTTCCAAAATGGTAACAGTAATATGGACAAGACATCTCTAATGTTTCCTGCTAGAGTCAACCCCTAGCTATGCATCCTTAAAAAAAATACTAGCCACATTGTTTGACTTATTACACATTCAGACCATTTTAAGATTATACTATATGACTACATCCAAAGATCATGTTCTATTTGGTCTCTACCAGCATAATTTGCCCATCTTGCTCTCAATTCATAAGTTATTTTGATAAGCTGAAAACTCAGCTGGCATTCTTTATTTGACGGCTGCTAAAATATGCCCAATTTCTGTATCCCCACCACTCCCAGTTAATTCTATATGGCTACAGGAATATATTATCTGTAATGGGCAGGTCTCTTGTCCTTTGTCTGTGTGCTTTATATGAAACAACCAGAAAGAATGTACAGCTATGTGAGCAAACTTACCATAAAACTAGATGTACAAATGCAAAGATCAGTGAGTGCTACGTATAATTCACAGTGGTTGGCAATTAATCCACCATTATGTCCATACTTCTAGATCTCTGGATACCCTAAGGGTAAGGTTGATCAAGTCCCTACAGATTAGACACTGGCAGGATGCTGGATAAGAAAAAGAGAGCAAACCACGCTATCCTTATTCTTTTGGTGAAGAGAGTTGCCAACAAGTGTACCTATTATTCTGGACCTTTAAAACAGTACACACAGACACAAGCACGCACATACACACGTACAGATACCATAACTGTGACAATAAGGACACCCCAGAAACATATAACTATTGTTGGAGTTCATATGCTACCAAAGTCAAGTGATGATGATCTAGAGGAATTCATACATTTCCTGCACGAAATACAGGAGGAAAGAATAACAGTGTCTGTAAACTTAAATTTACCAAAAAAAGACTAGAATAATATTGATTCAACAACATTAGTAAGGAATGTTCAGGAACAACAATTGCTTCAGATTGTACAAAAGCCTACTAGGGAATGGAACATGCACGGCATTGTTTGTGTTCTTGCTGACTCCAATCTCTCTTGATAGTGGGGAGCCAGACATGAATACAGTAAACAAAACGGGCCCTAAAATGGAACCTAGTGGAATGTCATCATTTAAACTTATGAATTCAAAACAAGCAACCCGTACTTTGAAACAGTAGTTTCTATTGCTCAACAATACACTCATTAACGCAATTTAATGTGATACTTCGCTAGCATCCTCAAGGTCTCACCATGAGGACCTATGTTAAATGTCTTCTCCACAACCAAGGAGACTACATCTACTTGGATTTGTGTATCCAGTGCCTCCCAGACATACTGGTAAAATTTTAGCAGGTTAAACAAGGCTTATCTTTACCAACATGGATTCTCTGAGAATCTATACCTAATGATAATCTCTCAGGTAATAATTCTTTCAAATCCCTCAAAACATTTACTCAATATACATGTTAAACTTATTGGTCAATAATTACTCAATGAAGCAGCATCTCCTACTTTTGAATAGTGATAATAGTAGCATTTCATAACATATCTAGTTCAAATCCTGCCTTTAAAGATTCTTGAAATAGGAAGGTCAAACATTCTGAAATACTTTCAAAATGTTTACTAAGAAGAAACATTTAAACTATCTGTGTCTGCTGCTGCTGTTGAGGGTTTTACCATCTTTAACGCCTTGTCTAAGCTGTAATTTCTGGACATAGCTCAGTTACCTTAAAAAATTCAGTTACGTCATGACCAATACATGAAAGCCTAACATGAGTAACTTTAGAAATAACTTAACCAGGAGTTTTGGCTACAACACCAGATTATTGATCACTAAAATATTAAGCCCCATTTGACTGTATTTTCTATACTGTCTTAGATGCTTAATAAAAGCTTTCTAATTATGGGAAGTATGGGCTGCAAGTAAAATCTTATTACTTGCTAGGAAACTATTGCAATAGTGTTCTAAAATTTTCTCTGGCTTTGTTGTACCTACTACATACTGTCTCATTTGGTATTTGTTTTAAGCCCACCCATTAACAGTCCTTCCTACCTTCTCCTAACCTTCTCAAGCTCTTCTGTGCACAACTGGAGTCCAGCATTCATTGCACTAGGGCTAATTATGGAAATTTGATTATGTATTATGTCCCCAATTACGTTATACCACAACCTCCTACAATCAGCAATGAAGACAGATTGCATACCTTAGTCATTGACCACAGTCAGCACAGAATCAGTTTTCACGATCCCAGCCTTTAGTAGAGGCCACATATATCTTTCTGTGCTTCCATAACATTAAACAACCTCTAGTTATTAGGTCATCCAAGTAATACCTATCCATTTCCTCCATTATTTACAGGAAGAAAATAAATATTTACTATTTGGTTTTCCTACAAACAAGAAGTTAATCACCTTTCTATCTCCTCATCTAACACACTTATCATGCAGAGACACATTTTAGGGAGTGTAATGAGTTGGTAGACTTTAAAAATTTCCTGCAGACTATTCTGTCAGAAATCCCTGGTGAGCAAATTGGTGTAACTAATGAAATTATTTTTTGAGTTGTGATACAGAATTGGAATTGCCTAGGCATAGCAAGGCCTTGTGGAGTTTAATTCAGGTGGCTGCCAAAAAAAGCAATTGCTAGAAAATGGAAATCAAAGTCTAAACCAACTACACCAGAAGTATATGAATATAATAACAGAGATAAAAGAACTGGAATTGGGATCTTTAGAAATGAGTAGGAAAAATTACATAGGAAAAAGTGGGAATTGTGGGAAGAATATATGAAAAATAATGTTTTAGAGGAGGAATGAGGTTTAAGGGAAGGCAGGAATTGAATGAACTATGTAATGTTTGATTGACAATGACTGTAGAGAAAGATTATATGTGATGTAGAATGTTTGCAACTGAAAATATGTCAACATGATTTGTTTTCATTCATATACATGTATAATTGCCTATGTCATAAGTGATGATTCAGTAAAGATGTTTCCTGTTTAAAAAAAAAAAAACTGGGAGGTAAGCAGAAGTTTCCAGAAGTCTGACTGTTTTGTAAGGGTTAATGTACTTGGATCAATTAATGATGATAGGAAGAAAAATGATGTGTGACAATATATGTATAAGGAGGGGGGGTCCCCTGAGTTTTGTCAAATGGCATTTCTTTGACAAATGTAGGAGGGTGGTTTAATGTCGACTGCATAGATAGCCAAGCACTGGAAATGTCAATGGTGTGTAATGTCAAGACAGGTAAATCAGACTGGAGGGATGAGTGTGCTTGTGCGTGTGAGTTTGGGTTAAGATCAGGGATGAGTGAAGGATAGGTGTTTTATGTTTGTGGGAGAGTTTGTGTATTTTGGGGTTAGGGTCAGTGTTAGGTTAGGGGATAGATGTTGTTTGTGTGTCTTTGCGAAAATTTGTGTGTACGAGTGTGTCTTGTGTAGTGGCAGGAAGATAGATTTTTATGAAAGTCAGGTGTAGGGTTATGGTTGAGGGAAGGGGCAGTGTTAAGGTAAGGGTTAGCAACCATTATTAAGGTGGTGCGAGGTGCAGAAAAAGAAGACAAAAGAATTCCTTCAGTACCTCTTTAATGTTTTTCCTTTTCTTACTGAAGGGAGACAGCCGGCAAAGAACATTCACATGGGATGTCTGAATGAACTCTTCAATGGCAGGAACGTTCTGAATTCTGGTGCCTGTACATCCTAGTTATACCAGTACAGTGCTCGAGGACAGTATCTGAGGGCTTTTGTATACTAGTCGATCATCATATAACCTTGGCAATATATGTCCCATATAACTTTAAACTACTGCAAATGTGATCTGATGATGATCACCTAAGAGTTCTTGATTGAATGGAGTCAGATGATCCAACGGGGAAAGTGTCCCTTAGTGGTAGACAATTTTTTCTGGCCTACTTTGGATACGTGAAAATAGTGTATGGCTGCCATGTGGTAGTAGTATACACAAAGGCTGGAAGGATGGCAAAGCTTCTGCCCATTGGCAGACTCTGAAGTAGCTGCAACAGTTGAGGAAGCAAGAGAAACAGGTGTCAAGAGTTCAGGTGGAATAAGGCAGACTGGTTCCCTCAGATCCGTGTGGGACTGATATGGGTCTGTCATGTCCCTCAGGTTTGGCTGTTCACTCTTTGAATGTAACCTTTTAGGTTTACACCTTTTACATTTTTTCAATGACGCTTCATTTTATGCTTTTTTTTTTCTTTTCTTACAAACTACAAGACTCACCCAAGAAAGAGGGGACAGATCCCCCTTATCAAAAGGTTTCTGGCTCTAGAGAGAAAAGAGGTAGTTCAAAAGTATGGACAAAGTACATCTGGAGCCACAACTCATGATAAAAAGATTGCTTTAATATTGAAATGCTGAAAAAACAAATAAAAGATAAGTGCTTTGGTCTTCTTAATGAAATCTTCCTATCTGAAGACTGGAACTAGCCCCTCAGCTAGGCATGTCTCCGAAGTACCGACAACAATGTATCTAGCCTGAACCATTCATCAAGTGCATCATAGCTACACTTTGTGGAATACCTTACATAGGTCCCAGCAATTCCTTTTTAAGGTAATTAATTATTCGAGGTCCCCT
This sequence comes from Protopterus annectens, assembly GCF_019279795.1. NCBI lineage: Eukaryota > Metazoa > Chordata > Ceratodontiformes > Protopteridae > Protopterus > Protopterus annectens. Next base: position 1,173,967,722 of record NC_056744.1, on the reverse strand, counting down.
TTGCCTTATGTTTCAACTGTTCATGAATGGATTCCTGAGCATGTGAAACTGGCAGTTAAGGGTCCTAATAGTAAGGGTAGCCGAGATGTAGGTTTGCTCAGCAAATCAATCTAGAATTCTGCTCTTCCTGTTACTTGGGAAGAGGTTCTTCAATGAAGGTCTACCAGATCCCTTACTGGAACCCACAGAGTACACAGATGAACCAGCAATCAGGTTCTCATACAAGTGTTTAGGGGATGCCTAAACCTTGTAGAAGGCATTGGGCTTCCTAGGGACCTGGGGATGCAAGTCTGGCTGCAAGGATGCATCATAAAATACATCATTCAGGCATTCAGAAACTAGTGACAGCCAGAGGTCTGAATTCATTAAGGTCCAGAAATCACTTTCACTTGATCTGGGCCTGGGAGAACTCTAACTCCAATTAGGATTCTTTCATTCTTTGAAAGGAATCCCCAAATGTTAGGTCTTTGTACAAAGAGACTGAGGGGCAGGGTGTCTAAGTCAATGAAAAAAACACAAGCGAGAGACGATGTACATAGGCTAGTTCATCCGTTTCAGATTATGAGGAACTGGGGTCCTTCTAGGGAGCAGAGGGGATGCCAGGGGCAGAATAGTTTTCAGACAGCTTAACTTAACTGTGCTCTAAATGGTCTGAGTTTGGCTTATTTGAAGGACCTGATAGAACAATAACACTTGTCTATGGTCCTTCTGCTTCTCCACTGACCGCCTGATTGAGATTTAGGGGTTCAGCTAACCTACACTATTCTCTTAGCCCTTTTAGTGGCTCTCTCCCACCCCCTCCAGATCCCTAACATCTGAGAAACTGTCCCACAGGACTGTCCTTCACTTCAAACAAGGAAACTGTTTTGTTTTGGCAAATATAAGAAAGTACACATTTTTGCTGTATAATTTAATGTTTTTTTATGATAGAATTAAATGTATTTGCCAATGTCTGCTTACATGCTTATTACTTTATTACAATTTAGCATACCTCTCAACCTCTAAGTCCAAGAAATCTGGACAAAGCCTGACAAAATGGGGGGACAAAGGCCCAAACATAGGGACAAATTTTAATATTACTCTTAGAAACTTAGAAAGATTCTAGAATAACAGGGGCTGTGTTAACACACATTATGAAGGATTTGAAATCTGAAAATCAAATGTATGTCATTATTTGGTGACTTCAATCTTCAGATTATCACAGTGATTTGACAAAAAAAACCATATTTTATAAGGAACAGACCAAACATAAGAGGGAAAAATCTGGACTTGCTGTGAAAATTTGGACAGCTGAGAGGTATGCAGTTTAGTATCTTGACAATGCAGTACAGAGGCGCAGTAGTCAGCACTGCTGTCTCACAAAACTTGTTTCTTCAGTTCAGCTCCTGGCTGAAGTTCTTCTGCAGAGACTGCATGTCCTCCCTGTATCCAAGTAGGTTTTTGCCAGGTGTTCTACTGTCCGTACATCATAAAGATATACTGTAAGTCAACTAGTAATCCACCAAACTGTGCATAGGTTTGCATGTGCGCATGCATCTTCTGATGAGCTAGTGCCACATCCAGGACTACTGTCTGCTGCTTATACCTACTGAGCATTAGGAGAGGCTCTAGATCCTTAATGACTCTGAACTAAACTGGGTAAACAGAAATTAATAATGCACCTTGATTTTTTTTTTTTTTATAAAGGGTGCATTGTGAAGAAGCACTGTTAAGCAAAACAAATTGTAATTATTTTTTCACAGAAGGTAGTGGTGATGATAATTCTTGCAACATGATATTTTATATATATATATATATATATATATATATATATATATATATATATATATATATATATAGTGGGTCTCCTCCTGTTTGTTGAAAGTACACTTCATTGACAGAAGGACAAGCCTACTTCTGCAAAAGTGCACTACATCGAAAGTGTACTTTTGCGAAAGCCGATTCGCATTACAGTGGGGATAAGGGAATATATCCGTTTCCCCACTGTAGTGCGATCTTGCAGTTAGTATATTTAAGTAGGGGGTGTGTGGGGGTGCAGCTCCCCACATGGGAGGTGAAAGGGGGCTTGCCCCCTGCATAAATGTAATTTAATGTTTTTTTTATTTTTTTCTGGGTTTTTTTTCGTTATTTTTTGTTTCGCGAAAGTGCATTTTCGACAAAGTGAACTTTTGCGAAAATGAGTTTGAGGTTTTAAGTCTCAATGAAATGCAATTTCGATGGATCAACATAGATCAATTTTATATAGATATATATATATATATATATATATATATACACACACACACATATATATATATATATATACACACACACACATATATATATATATATATATGTGTGTGTGTGTGTGTGTGTGTGTGTGTACATATATGTATATATATATATATATATATATATAAATTATATTTATATATATATATATATATATATATATATATATATATATATATATATTATATATATATATATATATATATATATATATTCTGCGGTAGCGTTGTCACCTCATAGCAAGACGTTGTCCCGTTCGATTCTCAGCTAGAGCGTCTTCTGTGTGGAGGCATACATGAATTGGGCGGCTTCTGAAGGTTGCGCCAGGGCTGGTAACCCGGTACGTAAAAATCCACTACCAATCATTAGCTGACCGGTGTTCCGCTGTGGCGACCCCTAACCGGGAAAAGCCGAAAGACACAAACATATATAAAAACACAAAGACTGAAAGTAACAGTTTTGGGTATGTGAATGTTTCAATAGAGAATACAACCGCATAAGTAAACTCACCATAACAGTAGATGTTAGAATGAACACTGGTGTAGCAGCCCAAACTACATGGGTAGTATCCTGCTAAGGATATAACAGGCAGTCAGCTTCCAAAGCTTCAGGGCACTTTCCACACACCTAAACTATTAGGCAACTCAAGCCGAGCTGATTAAAAAGACAGGTCTGGGTGCCAGGCCCTTCAAAGCTTCCATGCCAACTGAGAGAGGGAGGCTAAGCCCCGAGAGGAAACTGCTAGGAACAACAGATGGCAACATCCTGGCATCAAAAACAAAACAAAAAAAGGCAAGGGGATAAAAAGAGAAAGTGGCTACTGCAGCAGTGATCATTGTAAGATTAAAACCACACAACTGTACAATGTTCATCATATTGATCACTGCGGCAGTAGCTTAAGTTATAAAAGTAGATTACCATAACTTAGACTGGTAGTAGGAAGGAAGACGGTCCAGGAGCCCCTAAAAAATGTTCCTAGCAATGCCTGTCCTAGACATGCAGAAGGAATCTAGGTTACATTGCTTTGCAATAGTATGCACAGAGAACCAAGTTGCTGCTTCTAGAATACAACACTTTCCAAAAAGCCACAGATGAAGCCAAAGCTCTGGCAGAATGAACAGCGTCTCTGCCTGGAGCGGTTTTGTTGTTTTAGGTTAAGAAAAAGTAATAGCATGAGACAAACATTTGGGAAATTGTCATTTCTGACACTCGTTGTCCTTTTTTCTTACCTTCATAAGAAACAAATGATTGATCAGAAGTTCTTAAATGTCTGTCAATATAGCACAAGAGTTACACAACCACAGGAAACTTGTAGCCAACCACACAAACTGAGGCTTGGTGTAATGACTTGCAACGCAGTTCTGAGTACACCAAGACTCATGAACATAGCACTATACCTGGAGTAAAATCAATGCTGTAATCCAAGGTGTGTAGATCATCTTCTAACAGAATAAAATAATCTGATGTGTGGTCAAATGTTAAAATTGAAGATGTTTAATGTGAAAACCACAATGAGTGCTTTTGTCCCTACAAAAACAGATAGAGGACTTCTTCAGGGTAAAACCAGTCATATGGGAAACAACATTTAAATGGGCTCAACCAATCACTGGCCCCCTAATAACATCAGACCACCAACGAATGCCAAATACAAATTAAGTAATTACAATTATGAAAAAGAAGTGCTGAATTAATAAGTGTATATATGTTTAAAATATCTCAAAACAATTTGTATAAAATGATAGACATATAAGAAATAATCTAAAATAAACCCTGCAAAAAATTAACTCCCTAAGGCATACACTGCAAAAATTACATTCATCAAGGATTATATGTTTAAAAAAAACACTTTTAAAATAATATAATAAGATCATATCCTGTTCACCCTCAACTTTAAAAGGCTACTAATAGACAGGGAATTAAGTCATGGAAAGGAACAGACATCCAATCTCAGTTACCATTGCAGTGCCTTAAATTCTAGGAAATTATTCAAATCACCTCCCCTAGGGGTAATCACAACTCTATCAGCCACAAAAAATAGAAACATCTTAAAAACTTTCCCAATACAGAATGTTTAACAAAGCATTAGAAGGATGTTGCTGCTTAATATTGTAGAGATGTCCCCTTATACGATCCTGCACTCTACGACTGCTTTTACCAAAATAGAAAGTTGAACAGGTAGTAATATACACAACATGAGTGGAGTCACAATTACATAAACCAGGACATGCCAAACTCCGGTTGTGACCATCCACTATCAAATAATGACCCTCATGAATGTGACTACAATATTCACATCTCCCACATTTGCACAGCTGGTGGGACTGGCTTTCAGGTGACAATACTCTGAGATGTACTTCAAGACTTTTTATCAAATAACCTTTACTAAACACTACTGATGGTTGACCACCAAATTTTATTATATCCATGGGAAAGACTAAATTCCAAAGTTCTTTAAACACATTAACATATTTAAAAATAATATGACTGTACTGTAAAATTAAGGATAACGATTTGTCATCTAAACCAGAATAGAAAGTCTTGTTAATGTTATCCAAAATAATTATTTACTTCATTGTCAGCCCTTAATAAGGGAACAAATCTTGCGTTTGTATTCCTCAAAATCTCTTCTTCAACAGAATGAAGGAAATAGCTGGGATAAGCGCCATCACTGAACATAAACCATGAACCATGTATTTCCAGCTCAAATAAGTCATTCCCAGTCATAAGCCTCAACAACCAAACCATTTGACCCTTAACTATTCCTCTTTTCTGCTGAACAGGATGGCAACTTTCAAAATGCAGGTAAAAATTAGAAATTGCACTTTTGATAAATACTAGATGTAAAACTCTTTGAAATGGTGTCCTTTCCTAAGGTTACATCTAAATAATTGATAGATGCGATGTTAAGTTGATAAGTAAACTTCAAAAAATTAGTTGTAGTTCCTAAATATGAAATAAAGTCTAAAAGCACACTTTCTGTACCCTTCCAAATAAGCATGAATCAATGAAGTTCTTTTTCCCATTCGGCCAGTACTCCGTTGGCGTAAATGGAAGCACAAGCTGCTCCCATTGCCACAGCAGACACGTGATGGAAATATTCCCCTTCAAAAAACATAAAATTGTTGGAAAGAACTATTTCAACTAAAGTGTCAGTCACTAAAATTTCATTGGAACCAACATCACTCTAACCAAAAATTCATTGAACCAATAACATCCTTCTAAATGGGTAATGACAATAAATTGATCACATCTTTCATCACAAACAGAAAATCCTCATCAAAAGGATTTTTTTAGGTTAACCAATAGGTGCCATGACTCTCAGAGAATGTGTGGTAATTTCATACGAAGGGGTTTCACACTTAATATTAATAAACTTGGCAACTGGTTCCATTTTAGATCCAGAGGTGGCAACTATAGGTCTGAAAAAGAGGGTCCACCTGGTTCTTATAAATCTCTGGAATACTGAAGATGGAATGTATCAATGCTTGCTCAACCAGTAGGTAATCCAAAGTAGTTTTGTTGATGGATCCCCTGTAGAAACAATACTTTGAAATTATAATCAATTCTACTTATAAGCAATATTGATTTAATTCCTGGACACACTCTTACAGGTGTCATCATCAGATAAATATCCAACATTCTGGAAGAGCAATCCAAACTTTCCATAACTACTATACCCCCTCCCTTGTCAGGTTTCATAAAATTGCAAAGTCTTGTCCTGAACCAAATGCCCTAAAAAGCTTCCTTTCATCGGTATGTAAATAGTCAACAAATTTCTCATTCATCCTATAAAATTGCCTAAATGTATTTTCACAAAGCCTTTCAAAGGACACTACCAAAGGATTGAGAGGAGGTAAAAAAAAGATATACACACACCCCTTTGGACACAAATCATGAATGTTGACTGTATTGTCAGAGAAAAAATGTTAAATTCAAATTTCTTGTATAAAGTTTCAATTGTATAAGGACTAACTATGACTAAAGTAAAATTAGGAACAAAATGGAAACCTTTTGTGAAAAGTGGAAACAAGCAGGCAAATATGAACTGCACAAGTTAAACATGTTAAAACCTGCACAATGGGAGGTAAATTTCCTTCAGCACCAACAGCCACATGAATTGAAGTACTTATATTTGTTAGTATTTCTTTGTCATTCCCCTTCCCTGTCTCCACCAATTGTTGTAGTTGTTCCTCTTGTGATGGGGACAGTGTCGTAGGAATGATAGGATTCCTGGTGAGCTAGTCTTTCAAACTGTCTCACGGGGAAATCATTTAGAAAAGTAGTAGGAGGTTCATCAATGTTAGCAAGCAAGGGGGCAAGATAAAGTGAATATTATCAGTAAACCCTTCAACAACTTCACTAATATTCTGTTTAAAAGGATGAGGTTTAAGATTTGCCCGTTTTCTTTTATATTCATGTTTCCCTGTCCAATTTGTTAATCCTTCATTCCTTATTGTGCTTAATATTGTTCACCTTAATAAAAATGTTGTTATATTCATTTTTGCCTGAGTTAAAGATTAAATCAGAAATAATAGCTTGAATTAAGTCTCAACGCAGAGTCAAATTTATTCAACTTCCTTTCATTCTTTTATCAATAATGTAGTATTTTTTAACCTTGTACTGTCAAACAATTCAATTAACTTATTGTGTAAGATGGAATTCGCCTTCAACCCCACAGGAGACTTCTAAAGTCTCCACCCCCTTGTAATCCTCTTAACGTGTAGACATTCAAGTTATAAATTCCCAAGTTTAAAAAGTTTGGTTCAAACTCTGTTAACTGCACCTTTAAACTAGCACGAGGAACTGCAGATGTGTTATTAAAAGAAAAGACAGGTGCAGTTAACCATTGTTCAAAATTTATGTCAGTAGAAGGATGAATACTCATCAGTTGCTGGTAATTAGTTCCCAAACGGTCATGCGCTTGGTATTAAACAAATGGGGAAACCACAAAAACGGAGGCTTGGTGTTATGACTTGCAATGCAATTCAGAGTCCAGCAATTAGCTCATGAACATAGCACTATACCTGGAAGAAAATCAATGCTGTAATCCAAAGTACATAGAAAGGATGGTCTTCTAACAGAAAAAAAAAAAATTCAATGTGTGGTCAAATGTTAAAGTCGATGACGTTTAAAGTGAAAACCACAACAGAGCACTTATGTCCCTACAAAAATACGGGAGTTACTCAGAGTAAAATCAGTCGTACAGGAAAAAAACATTTAAAGGGGCCTCAACCAATCATTGACCTCCTAATAATGTCAAAGCACTAGTGAATGCTAAATACAAATAAACCATAAATGCTATGTTCAAGATTTGATTGCTGGACTTGGAATTGCATTTCAAGTCATTACACCAAGGTTCCATTTGTGTGGATAGTACCAGAACTGGACATCCAAGGTTTGGCACATCCTTTCTCCCCCAGTTTTAGGTTCTGGAAATGAGATAGAGAGGTGAATTGCTTGGCTCAAGGTACACACTGATAACCACTTTAGGCCTAAATGAAGCATTAATTCTTGAAGAAACCCTAATTTGCAGAAAATGAGCCTGGGTTACCTCACCATAAGAGCTTGCAACTCCCATACTAACTGCTCTGACGTCTGCAAGAAAGGTAACACTGTTTTGCATGTTAAATATTTCCAGTCAGACAGATGAGGTAGTTCAAATGTAACCAGAGTTAGTTTTTCTAACACAAAATTAAGATACCAAGGTAGAGTCACCAGTTTTATAGGTGGCTTCATATGCAGCACACCTTTCAAAAAATGTTGACATGAGATTGCAATGAAAGAGGAGGGTCCATCAGCAGACATGCTGAAATGACCAAAAAACGAATTTGATAGAGGACTAACACACAAATAATGCAGAGTCAGAAGAACAGTAAGTAGCACCAAATAGATTCTGGTTCATTTTTTGGCACCAAGTAGAAAATCGTTTCACTTACCAATAAATGACTTTCTACTAGCAGGTTTTCTTGTCTTGAGTAATACCCACTGCACCTTCTCAGAAAAACGGGTGCTTAAGAGATGGGTTATATCAAACACGGGTTCATATTATATGATAGAACACTAGAAATAGAGAACGACATATTGAACCCAAATGCATGAAACCATAAATTTTTGAAGGAACAGATCAGCGAATATTATCAAAAAAATAAATAAAAAAAAATGTACAGGCAACATGAAGTGGGGGGTTTTGCCCCTCACCCCCCCCCCGATGTGGGGTGTGTGCCCCACACTCCCCCACCTTAAATATACCAACTCTGAGATCACACCACAGTGAAGAAAACAGCAAAGTCCAGAGAATGGCCCAGTGAATTTTTTTCCCTGGGAAAAAAATTTGCTGATTCGTTCCTTTGATATTCTGTGGTTTCGTGCATTTGGGTTCAACAAATGAGCATTCACTATTTCTAGCGGTCAATCATGTAAGAGGAACACATCATACACCCCTGGTCTTATGAGAGTAAATCCAGTCTGTGAGGAAACTTGTGGTAATTATCCCTTGCCATTTCCAGATGAAGGAAGAACCACTGTTGCCTGGACCATAAGGGAGTCAAGAACAATGATATCTGGGAAGTTCTTTTGAATCTTGAGAATACCCATGGATATTAGTGGAAAAGCATACAGGAACATTTCTGTCCAAAGAAAAGAAAGTATATGTGTTTCAGGCCTTCTTGCATGGAATCCTAGAACAGAATTTTGCCAATTGATTGTTAACAGGGGAGGCAAAAAAATCCATTTAAGATGGTCCTCACAGTGATCAACTTTTGACAGACTCCCTGATTTAATTTCCATTCTTGAGGGTCTATCCTGGTCCTGCTTGACTACCACAAAATTTTGCTCTGACAGAATATAGGATGCCTGTACAGTGGGATTGTGCTGAAAAGCTATATCCCAGGCAAACATGGCTAGTCTGTACAGAGGGGTAAGATCTGTTTCCCCTTTGCTTGTTTACGTACTACATTTCTGTGGTGTTGCCTGTAAATACTTGCAGTGAATGGTCTCAGGGACCACAGATGATTGAAAGAGTTAACATATATAAGAGCTAACATCTCTTATATTTATGTGGCTTAGTCTGTCTTTTTTATTCCAGAGACCTTGCCACTTTTATTCCTATTGTCTCTGCTACCAAAACAAAGTTTGAGGTACCTGCTCCCTACTGTGCTGAAGCTGGAAGGGAGAATGGGATACCTAGATACTGAGAAATGTGTCTCGACCACAATCTCATTTTTCATTAAGCCCAAAACTGGGATCTGAAAAGCCAAGGGATGTTGATGCTAGGACCATAAGGATTTCTGGTACCATTTATTTTTAAACAAGAAACACCTTTGTTAAATTATCACTTGTGACATATGCAACCATACATTTATATAAATGAAAACAAACCATATTGACAATTTTAAATGCAAATATTATACATCACAAACCATACTGACATAATTTTAGTTGCAAACATTATACATAACTTATCTATCCAGTTAAACATTAAATAGCTCATTCAAATCCTGCCTTCCTTTAAACCTCACCCTCGTCCATATGTATTTTTCCCACAATTCCTACCGTTTTCTAAAGATCCCATTTCCAGTTATTTCTCTCTCTTACTGTTTTCACTATTTCTAGTACACTTGGTTTAGACTTTGATTTCTATTTCCTAGTAATTGTTTTTTTGGCAGCCACCATAATTAGACTAGGCAAGGCCTTACTAGGTCCAGGACATTCCAATTCTGTATCATAGCTCAAAAAAAAATCATCTCCCTAGTCACACCAACTTGGCTCACCCAATACCTCTGACAGAGCAATCTACAGGGAACTTTTAAAATATCAAAGGTACTGCACCAGGATACAAATCCAAATCTTTAAAAGAATGAACGCTTTGATTAAACTAATAAACGTTATTAATGCTTAACTGCAATCACCGCATTTTCATCCTATTCAAAAAGACTTAATCAGATACTAATCCCTTGCTCATTATATCTTGTATATGATTTTTTTTAAAAAACAATTAACTAATAAATCAATAAAAACATTTAAAGAACAGATGGAACATGGAAACTTAAGCTTCAAACACTGTTAGCAAAAGCATTAAAATTGTAAAAAATATATAAAATATATAAAAATTGTCTCCTAAAAAACAACTGTGCCTCAATCAGCTCTAAGGACTTAATATTACAATAAATAGAAGTTATGTCCTTACCATAACGTTCCATGTGGAGTGTTCATCTCGCCTTTGTTCTTACACATGGGTTCGGAGCCGATCCTCGGCTCCGTGCTGGCCTCTTGCAAGCTCTGCATCGAGAAGAAGCTCGAGACAATCTAATACCCACAATCCCCCTCTGCCTTTACCTCAGATCTAGTTTGCAAGCAAACCAATCTATATAAAAGCACATTCATGCTTACACACATAACATATCTAAACAGACACATATAAACATATATGTGTATACCAACTATGTACACAGAATAATAGCAGTAGCAAAAATGCTTCTGGCCAGGCATCAAAGAACGTTCTTCCTAAGGGTGGAGGGTGGGACTGTAAGAACAAGCGAGATGAACACTCCACATGGAACGCGTTATGGTAAGGACATAACTTCTATATGTGATAGTGTTCAATCTCGCCGTTTGTTCTTACACATGGGTAGCGTCCCTAGCTCCTTGATCCTGAGGAACTCACGGGAGGACGTTCTTGAGCACAGTGGAACCAAAGGTTGCCCTGTCCCTAGAAACCTTGTCTACTTTATAATGAGAAATAAATGTATGTGGTTTAGACCAGGTAGCAGCCGCACAAATAGCATCCAGAGGTAGGCGAGCTGCATGAGCCAAAGACGTAGATATCGATCTTGTGGAATGTCCTTTGGGTTTGTGTAAAAGGGGTTGATCTGCAGAATCGTAGACATAGATTATACAATCCGTTAACCATTTAGAAAGAGTTCTTTTGGTAACTGCAAGTCCTTTCCTGCTATCAGCAAAAGCCACAAAGAGTTGGTCTGTTTTCCTGTGATCTTTTGTTCTATCCAAATAAAACCTTAGCTGTCTGTGAACATCTAATTTGTGTAACATATACTCCATTTTGTTGGAGTGGTTTTTGAAGAAAGTGGGTAATTCAATGGACTGATTAATATTGTTAATGGAGCATACTTTAGGGAGGAAGGATGAATTGGTTCGAAGAGAAACTCTGTCAGAGTGAAAGATCAAATAAGGGTGCTTGATGGAGAGAGCCTGAAGTTCAGACACTGCCTAGCAGAAGTAATGGCTACCAGAAAGAGAGTTTTCCAGGACAAAAATTTTAATGGGCAAGAAGAGGCAGGTTCAAAACGGGACAACATTAATTTAGATAGCAACAAGTTTAGACTCCAAGGTGACGTAGGAGATCTGACCGGTGGTCTAATATGAAAAACTCCTTTTAAAAAGGCTTTACAAAGTCTGTGAGCCATAACAGGAGCTCCACATTCTTCCACATGGAAATTCGAAATGGCAGCCAATTGAACTTTTAGAGTAGCAGGAGAAGCACCCTGATGAAATAAGTCTGTTAAGAACTCCAATATCTTATTCAAAGGAGCTATAAAGGGATCCACATGGTGTGCCTTTGCCCAGAATACAAACCGTTTCCATTTGCTAGTATATGTTTTCGTAGTGGAAGCTTTATGCGAAGCCACTAATATATCCTGGACTGCTGGTGACAAAAGATCAGACCTGGCTAAGTTAGAATTGGAGCAGCCAAGCTGCTAGATGGAGTGACTGGAGCGCGGGATGGGGAACCCCTGACGAGTGAGTCAATAGATCTGGTTCTGGGTCCAGAATCCAGGGTCCCCGAATGCAGTGTATTTTCAGGAAGGGAAACCAAATTTGACGAGGCCAGAATGGAGCAATGAGGATTATCGTCCTGTGTAGGTTCCTGGCTTTCTGGAGAAACTTCATATCAGAGGAAATGGGGAAATGCGATAGGAGTCCCGGGGCCAATCAGAACCAGTGCGTCCCTGGGGACTTCCCCTGGAGGGGGTAATAGGGCAAAGTAGCTCCTGCATTTGGCATTCATTGGAGACGCAAACAGGTCGCAGGAAGGCTGGCCCCACGTGCGAAAAATCCTTTCCGCCACTGACTGTTTTAGAGACCACTCGTGCGGTAACAGAATTGCTCTGCTCAGCCTGTCGGCTATGACGTTGGATGACCCCGGGATGTGCGTTGCTATTAGAAAGCGACCCGTGGACTCCGCCCACTGCCAAATTCTCATGGCCTCTCTGCATAGTTGATAGGACTTGGTTCCCCCTTGTTTATGTACCAGACTACCGACATGTTGTCCGTCTGAACTGCAATAGTCCCTAGAGGAAGAAGGGGAGCAAAGTGTTGCAATGCTAGAAACACTGCCTCAACTCTAGAACATTGATGTGCAGATTGTACTCCAAATTGGTCCATTCGCCTTGGACTGTCTGTCCCTGAAAGATGCCCCCCCACCCTATCAGGGAAGTGTCCGTGGTCACCGTAACTGTGGGCGTGGGTAGCACAAACGGCCTCCCCTGGGAAAGGTTGCACGTTTGAAGCCACCAGTTTAGATCTGTTTTGCAAGTCTTTGTTATAAGAATCTCGTGTGTTAGAGGTAGTTGTTGAAATGACCATTGAGCAAACAGTAGCCATTGTAGGACTCTCATGTGCAGCCTTCCCAGGGAATTGCAATAAGGAGGCTGACATGAGGCCCAACACCTTCAGTACTAGTTTTGCAGGAGATTTCCTTGACAAGAGTAGAAGACGATGTGAGTCTGCAGTGATAATATCCTTTCTGGGGAGCTTCAGAATTAATTGACGGTGTTTAACTCTGCTCCTATGAACAAGATATTTTGTGACGGCTGAAGTAAGGATTTTCCAAATTTACGGAGATCCCTAGGTGAACACACAGTTGAAGAACATAGTCTCTGGCCTGCAGTAGTTGACGCCGGATGGTGGCGAAAGGAGCCAGTCGTCCAGATACGGAAACACCTGGAATCCCTGACGCCTCAAGTGAGACGCTACCACTGCCATACATTTGGTGAAGACCCTGGGGGCTGAGGTCAGACCAAAGGGCAGGGCTCGAATTGAAAGTGACTGGCTCCCAGCCGAAGCGCAAATGATCTCTGGATGCCCTGGCCATTTTGATGTGGTAGTATGCATCCTCTAGATCTATTGAGCACATCCACTGCCCTTCTGTAAGAATGGAAGGATCGATTGAAGCGTGACCATTCGAACTTTTCTTTCTTGACAAAGTATTGAGGTAGCTTAGGTCTAGAATGGGCCTCCAGTCCCCTGTTTTCTTTGGAACTAAAAAGAACCTTGAGTAAGTCCCGAATCCTTGCTGGTCCGCTGGGACTGGTTGGATGACTCTTTTTCTAGCAGCTTTGAAATTTCTATAGCTGCTGGCTCTCGCAGATGGGGCGGTACATCTGGGAGTCTTTTCTTTGGGATGGGATGGGATAGGAAGGGTATGTTGTAACCTCTGGTAACCACGCTTTTACCCACTTGTCTGTAGTTATACCTTGCCAGGCCTGAGGGTATAAAGCTGCGACCCGACTGCCTCCAGAGCAGGACAGTCGGGCCTCCTCTCAGGAGTGCTGGAAAGGTTTACCAGGGAGTGTATCCCTGTCACCTTGATGTTGCGGACCCTCTGCCGCCAGGGCGGCGTCTTCCACCTCTGCCCCTCCTCTGCCTCTAGAGGGCATCACCCTGTGTGCCTGAGAAAGACCCTTGGGGTTTTCAAACCACATTTTCCCACCGCTGCCCTTTGGGGTACGGTCTAGTTGGGGTGGAAAACGGACTCCGACAGCAGACAGAGTCTTTCCCTCTTGTTCACACCGGTAAGGGTCTCCTTTACTTTGGGGCCAAAAGAGTGGCACCGTCAAATGGGGCGTTGTAAAGGAAGACTTGAAGGCTTCCGAAGGAGCATAGGCGCATCCAGGATTGTCTACGAAGAGCAATCGCTGAAGCTGCTGCCCTACTCGAACCTTCGCCGCGTAGAAATCAGCCTCATGGACGAAGTTAACAATCGATGTTAGGGTATTAAGTTGCTGTCACTTTCTCTGAGACAGCTGCATCTGTAGTACCCTGGAGGGTATCTCCCAACTCTTTGACTAGATCCCTCTGCAGACGTGTAAAATGGATCAAATAGTTCAGGGACCGCATGGAAAAAGCCGCTGAACTAAAATGCGCTTCCCATATCTATCCATCGCCCTAGAATCTTTATTAGGCGGATGGACAGACGAGGAAGACTCGACATCTCCTTTTCGTGGCTGCAGCCACCACCATAGCGTCTACTGGAACTCCTTTTGTAAGGTAGGACTTATCCTGAGGTGCTGTGATGTACTTGTTCGGTTTCCTTGGAACAGGTTCCACTGTGTCAGGAGCCTCCCGCCCTTGAGCAATAAGTTCCATTAGTTCGTCAAGGGCGGAGTGACCCAGGAGGAGGAAGGGCGAGCACCAAATGCCTTCAGCAGAACTGACTCATCCTCAGAAGGGAAGGGACTGCCAGTCACCTCTCTGTTTCAGGATCTCCAAAATGTCTGAAAAAGAGACATCTTCTGAAGGTGACTTAGGGGACCCTCTGACTCATCTAAGTCAGTATCAGATGTTATGGATTCCTGTGGAGAATCCAAGTGTCTCCTCTTACACAGTCTCTTCCTAGGGACTTCCTCGTGGGGAGCATCCAAGAAGCCTCGGAGGAAGAGGGGCACCCTCCAGGGGTGGCTGAGACACTGGTGCCCGACGCTTGGATGTGACCTTGGGTGCAGATGAAGACAAAGGCCCTTTATGGGGAGGAGAAACTGCTTCCACTGATGTGGTTGTCTGGGTAGACAACACCTTCCTCATCAGGTCGAACGCCCCGGTCCCGATCGAAGAGTTCCCGGTTCAAGAAATGGGAAGAATCCCGACACGGGCACGAAGGCATCGACCCGAGGACGGAGCCGAATCGATCCGTGCGAGGCCCGAGGGAGAGTCGGAACCGACACGTCGGTTCGACTCGCCCCGGAACCAAGAACAGACCGTCGGCTCGAGACTCCGGTACCGGTCCGACGGAGTCGAGGTGAGGGAACAGACCGAGAAAAGGACGGTTCTGGACCCGAGGGCTCCACAATCAGCAGATCAGCCTCTTCCGCTCCAAAGACTGAATCGGTCTCGGAGGAGGAATGGATGGAGATACAGGAAGGCCTTCAAGTTTCGACACCAACTGGGTGGAAACCGAAATAAGTTTAGAGAGGGCGAATGCTCCAACAACTTCTGCACCACGCGATCCACATCGACATCCGAAAGTTTGGAGGAAGAACGGGTCGAAGGAACCAAGACGGAGCTGACCTCAATATGGCCGAGGAGGGAGCTCCATCACCGGTTCCAAGACTCGAGGCTCAGGAACCGACACCAGTTGAACACTCGGCCCCAAGTCTGTGGAACCGGTGATCTAACCTTTGAAGAAGAGCTCGGAGCCGATGACTTAGGCTCCGACGTCTTCGATTCCTTAGAGGACTTGATGCCTGGTCAGAAGCATCCAAAGCCTCTTGGAAAGCTGGTTTCAGTAGACCTCTGTCCATCAGTTTCCTCGCCTATCTGTCATGACCCTCCCACTAAAAGAGTGACAGATGGAGCAATCCTCTTGTAAGTGAAGAGGGCCAAGGCAGTAGACGGGAACTGTGGTTGTCAGTGACCGACATTTTTTGGCCACACTGACAACGTTTGAAACCAGACTTTGCTTTCTCCGACATAGTATAGCAATATATAACTACAGAAAACACAGTCAATCCGAGTAAAAAGTCACAATCAGGTTAATGTCAAATCCGGTTAAATTGTCTCAATATGGTAGATGTGAAGGGAGTAGGCCCCGATACAAAAATACCGAAAATAAGGTTAACGGTACCAAGGAATTACGGAACCACAACACAATCACACTTGTTAATACAGCTAATATCAACTAGAATATATTTCTTAATAAAATACAACAAAAAAGTTATATCTTAGCTTAGAAACTCTCGAGCTAGCTCCCAACGATGCGTATGCAGCAGCGGCAAACTAGATCTGAGGTAAAGGCAGAGGGGGATTGTGGGTATTAGATTGTCTCGAGCTTCTTCTCGATGCAGAGCTTGCAAGAGGCCGGCACGGAGCCGAGGATCGGCTCCGAACCCATGTGTAAGAACAAACGGCGAGATTGAACACTATCACATCATACATTAAAAAGAATGCATTAATAGTAAAAGGGCTAAAATACTTAAGCAATGACATCTAGTAAAAAAACTTTTTGAATACTTCTTCTTTCAGCTTTTTCCTGTTACGGGTCACCACAGCGGAACTCCGGTCTGCTAATGATTGGCAGTAAACTTTTTTACGGGTGCCGAAGTGCCAGCTCGATGCCCAACCTTCAACGAAGGCACGATAAACATAAAAAGAATGACTATCCAGTAATGATTTCATCCTAAAATATACTTGTTTTTGTAACTACAGTCTTGCAGTCCTTAATTTTAAAACGGGGGCCATGGAAACATTTTCATTTAACCCTGGAGCTCTACTGGCTTCGAAAACTAATTGCCAATAGAGTTCTCTATACTCTATTTTTTGTCTCCCATGGTCCCCCCCCCTGGGGTCCTTCTCCACTACCTCTAACACAAAAAAACATAAAACATGCCCAAGTACACTTCAAAGCATGCTTGCAAAGTGCATTTTGTGTCCTCATTCTGAATTTCACTTCTATGGTTGTATATTTTTTTAATTTATGTACAGTTTTCCCTATGTAAAATCCAACAAATAATTGGAATAGGTTTGCTTCTTATTCAGATTTGGATAACATTTTTAATGAACCACTGAAATTTGTGTATAGGAAAGGTAAGAATATAAAGGAACTTTTAGAGAATAATAGCAGCTTGATAATGGGGAATAGAAAGGCAGGCACCTCTAATGTGGGGCCTGTGCTCAATGCCCCTTGGCTATGAACACTGAGGCTGTATATATTGCTGCAATGGATAGGTATATAGAGGCAGTGACCTATTCTAATTGTAAAACTATGGGGGCGATTTATTGAGCTGTGTGTAAAACATACAAACACAGCAACTTCCAAATGAAAGGTCTATGCAGAAAAAGTTGCTGACTAGCTGTCTGGTTCTCAGAAATTTCTTGTGCAAACTTGAGCTACTATCTGTGGAATCCATTCGTCTGATGGTATTGCATCCCATGCAGAGAGCTAAGACTGAAAATTGCCTCCCAGAGGTATGAGGTTGGATGCAGGGGAGAGACACAAAATGTAGTTACTTGGAGGATCTTTGCTTGTATTTTTTTTTCCTTCCTGAAAATGATGGTGACTGTTTCTGCTTTTACTATCTTTGAACAACAGTTGATGCATAGGCATATTTTTATTAAAAGGGTCTTTTGCCAGTGGAATAATTCCTTATAAATTAAGGACTGGTCTTTAAAAGAGAACCTTGTTTTATTCTTTCTCTCCTAAATCTGTAATGATGTCATTTCTCGGCTGACAAAACAGTAGATCTTAAGTGACTAGAGTATTCAGCACCCATGTCCTCGATATAATTAAGATAATTCCTTGTATTGTGCCAGACATGCCTTCTCAGAACCTTGCCAGACGGAGCAGATCTGAATACTACATCCAGAGCATCATAAACAAATGTCACAGAAATATATTTGATTAGCTGTAGGATTTAGTGTTACCATCTTTTCTTTATTATATGGCAACCGTATACAAGCATGCACTTGCTCCAGTATATATATATATTTTTTTAATAAATAATCATATGATTAATTATCAGATAGTTACCAATACCAAACTGCTAGGTGTCTTAATCGATGAAAACCTAAAATTTGATCTACACATCCAAAATAACATCAGTAAAACCCACAAAAAACTAGGGCTTCTTTATAGGCAAACAATGCCTTTCCTTTCAATCAAAAAGTACAGTTTTGTACCTACCATAAATGTAGATGTTCGAGGATTCCATTGCTGCAGTCCTTACTATTGGGTATAGTCCGCATCCAGTCGGCCCGAATACCAGAGTATAAGGCTGACGTCGGTCAGGGCGCATTAGACTGACGTCAGTACGTCAGGGTACTAATGCGCATGACCGGCGTCATATCCTCAGTCTTTTCTTGCCCCAGATGTCAGAAGACCCTAAAAAGACAAGGCCCAAAATACCTGCACCAAAACATGAACAATATATACAAAAATATAAGCAGGAAATCACCTACACAACCACCCCTAAACACAGAGGGGAAGGAGGGAGGGTAAATTGGACTGCAGCAATGGAATCCTCGAACATCTACATTTATGGTAGGTACAAAACTGTACTATGTTCTTCGTCTTCCATTGCTGCAGTCCTTACTATTGGGTAGAATCCCAAAGCAGAGGTAAGGGAGGCTGGCAAATCATAAAGAAGCAGGAGCTGACAACATGCCTTGCAAAACAGCTGTGGCAAAACCAGCCCTAGACTTAGAGTAGATAGGAAGGTGATAATGCTTAGAGAAAGTATGCACTGAACTCCAAGTAGCTGCTTCCAAAATATCCTTAGTTGCCACCCCGTAGAAATGCTGTTGAAGTGGCAGTAGCCCTAGTGGAATGAGGCCTAATCCCAGCTGGAACCTCCTTGCCATGATGGGAATAACAAAATGCAATGCAAAAGCCAATCCACCTAGAAATAGTTTGTTTTGACACAGGCTTGCCCTGAACTCAAAGCAAAAGAAACAAACAACTGCTGAGACTGCCTAAAATCCTTAGTCCTGCTTAAGTAATAACGCAATTGCCTGTGTACATCTAAAGTATGCAAAATCTTCTCCCCTTTATTTTGGGGGTCTGCATAAAAGTAGGCAAATGAATAGTTTGGTTTAAAGCCACACTAGAAACCACCTTAGGCATAAAGGAAGGATTAGTACGTAATGATACCCTATCCTAATGGAAAATCAAAAGGGCTCGACTGCCATAAGGGCCTGCAACTCAGACACCCTTCTTGCAGAAGTAATAGCCAACAAAAAAGCAGTCTTCCATGACAAATATTTCAATTCAGCAGTAGCCGCAGGCTCAAAAGGTTGTAGAGTAAGTTTTTCCAACACAAAATTGAGATCCCAAGCAGGAGTAGGAGCTCTCGTGGGGTCTTATATTCTGAGCCCTCTAAGAAACTGCTTGAACAAGGGATGCGAAAACAATGGTGGGTCACAATCATAGTGAGCTGAGATTGCTGCAGCATGAATCTTGATGGAAGAGAAGGATAGACCCTTGTCCAGTAACTCAGTAAGATATTGAAGAGCCATACTCAAATTAGGCTCAGAAATCTCCAAATTCTTTGCTTTACTCCAAAATAAAAATCTCTTCCATTTTGCTGCGTACACTTTCCTTGTACTAGGTCTTCTAGCTACCATAATCACATTTAAAACTTGTTGAGGAAGTTGAGACCTGCTGTGTTTCAACACAGAATATGCCAGGCTGTCAGAGGAAGAGAGTGAAGCTTGACATTCAGCAGATGACCGTCCTGCTGGGATAACAGATGTGGAATCAAAGGTTAAGGCCATGGAGGCTTCTTTACCAGACTCCGTAGAGGGTACCAGTGTTGCCGAGGCCAATCTGGAGCTATCAAAATCATCCTTGGCCTGTCCTGTCTGACCTTTAACAGTACCTTTGAAAGAAGAGGCAGAGGTGGAAAGGCATACAGATGAAGGTTTGTCCAACTGAAAGACAGAGCATCCACTTTCCAAGCTGTGTGATGAAACCCCTTTGTGCAAAACTGTGGCAGCTGGTGGTTTAGTGGAGAAGCGAACAGATCCATGTCTGGAGTTCCCCATGACACTGTCAATTTCTGAAATACATGAAGATCCAGTTTCCACTTGTGGGGATCCATGATTTGTCTGCTTAACACATCTGCGAAGGAGTTCTGTGCTCCTGGCAGAAACCTTGCCTGAAGAGTTAAGTGCAAGCGTAGCGCAGTCTCCAATAAAATCATTGCATGCCTGCATAGAGGATAAGAATGTGTTCCCCCTTGTTTGTTGAAGTACCACATGACAGTTGTGTTGTCTGTTAGAATCAACACCTGCCCTGGAAGAAGTAACTCCTTGAAAGCCAGAAATGCGAACTGGACTGCTAACATCTCCTTTATGTTGATATGTAGATGCTGTAGTCTGGCAGGCCACTTGTCTTGTATCCACTTTGCATTTAGATGAGCTCCCCAAGCAATGTCTGAGGCATCTGTCGGTAAAATCTGACTCGCCTCTGGCCGGGTCACAGAGAGTCCCTTGTTTAGGTGACATTCCTGAGCCCACCACAAAAATACTCTTTGAAGGCAAGGTATTATTTGAATGACAGTGTCTAAATCCTGGCAGTGCTGTGTCCATACATTTTTGAGATACCATTGTAACTTCCTCATATGCAGTTTGGCATTGGGAAGCACCAGAATACAAGATGCCATGAACCCTAATGCTGGAAGGACTGTCTCTGCAGTCAGCACGGACTGATGAGATAGTTGATGGAAGTAAAGTGACAGACTCTTTCGTTTGTCCGGGGTTAAAAAGGCCATCTGGGCTGCTGTATTCAGTCTCACACCCAGAAAGCACATGTGTTGAGAGGGTACTAGACTGGACTTTATTTCGTTCACAGAATACCCTAGGCATCTTAGCACTGCTATAAGATATTCCAGATGCTGTAGAAGGTCGTCCGTTTCTTGGGCCAGAATCAGGCAGTCGTCTAAATAAGGATAGATTTGAAGTCCTTGTAGCCTGAAGTAAGCTATCACTGGAGCCAGAACCTATGTGAATACTCTGGGCGCAGTAGATAAGCCAAAGGGCAATGCAGAGAACTGATAATGAGAATCTCCAGCTTGAAACTGCAGATACTTCCTGTAACTTAGCCTGATATGCACATGAAGGTAAGCTTCCTTGAGATCTAAAGTTACCATCCAGTGATCTTTGCCCAGCAGGGGTAAAAGCTGTTGTAACGCCAACATCTCGAACTTGGGAATGTCCAGATAAGTGTTGAGGAGAGATAAATCCAAAAGCAGTCTCCACGTGTTCCCCTTCTCTGGTACTAGGAACATGCGAGAATAAAATCCTAGGCCCCTTTTGACACAGGGACTGGTAGAATGATGTCCAACACCCATCTGTCTTGAGTAATTAAATCCCAAATTCCTTTGAAAAGAGACAGGTGTCCTTCCAAAGGAGCTGCCAGACGAGAATCTACTGGCAGCTGAAAAGGCAGGTCATTGGGTCTGTTTACGAAAGGACTGACCCCTGCCCTCACCAGAAGTCTGAGCAGGTGAACTCCCTGTTCTAGGCCTAAAAGAACCTTGAGCCCTGCCCCTACCACGTCTAGACCTACCCCTAGACTGGGAATCATAAGCAGGATATGTCCACCCCTTAGCAGGCCAATTTCTACTAAACTGCGGTGGCTGTACCTGCAAAAAATCTTTAACAGTTTGCATAGACTTAGCTTTGTCCTCCATTTTCTTCAAAACTGCTTCCACAGGTGAACCAAACACATCAGACTGTAAAGGAGCATCCAAAAGCCTTGTCTTAACATGCTCAGCCAAATTTTGATCCCTCAACCAGGCATGCCTGCGAAGAACAGAACTAGTGGCAGCCACCCTCGAGGAGGCCTGCACAGCATCAAAACCACATTGCAAAGAATGCTTGCCCACTTGTTCAGACACATAAACTAAATCCAGCAAGTCTTTACAATCAATACCTTCCGCCAAAGCATCCACCTTAGATTTCAATTGTGAAAGGAGATAATTTTGATATTTCAGCATGTGAAACTGACAATTTAACGCTCTCATGGCTAGAGTGGAAGAAGTATACACTTTCTTACCCCACCTATCTAATGCCCTTGCCTCTTTGTCAGTGGGAACAGGATTCTTAACCACAGAGGCCTTAACACCTTTAGGCCCCTGAGAAACAGTTTCTGGGTCCGCCCTAGGACTCAAACAAATATTTATGAGCTTCGGGCACCCTATAGTACCTATCAGGTTTAACAGGAGCAGGAGGCAAAGAATCAGGGTTCAGGGAAGCCTCTGCAAAAACATCTTCCACCACATTCAACACAGGCGGTATAGCTAAGGGCCTATGCTGGGGTAAAAACAAGAATTCCCTAAGCCTCTTCCTGGAATCAGAGTAATCCTGGCCTTCCCATTTAAAGTGCTCCCTCATGGAATGCAGAGTCTCTGAAAATGAAAAATCCTCAGGAGGAGAAGCCGAAGGAGTGGCATCATCCACATCAGAATCAGAATAATGAGGATACTCCTGCAAATCTTCCAGAAGATTCAGAAGCCCTGAGCCCTGTTCAAAACTGTCAAACTCTGGTTCCACTCTAGGCCTCTTATCAGGAGGGCCCATAGAACCTCTAATCATAGTAATCAAATCTTCTGCCATTTTAAGCATATGTTTCTTAGGTACAGAACCCGAAGGCTAGGAGAAGCCCCTACTGAAGCTGAAGTTGGCCTACCTCTAAAAGAAGTTTTGGCAACAGAAGGAGAGGCTCTAACTACTTTGGGAAGAGAGGGAAGAATAGTTACCTGAGAAGCCCCTCAGCCTGGCCTGCCTCCTGAGAGGGTACATCCTGTAACAGCAAAGTGTCTGCCTGAGACTCTATAGAAACTCCTGGCAAAACCTCTGGCTCCACTGAGCCATCTAAAGAACCGACGTCTGGGACTGCCGGTTCATCAACCCTAGGCTTCGCTGTTTTGTCCCTGCGCTTGGGCCAAGCGGCGTCGGAGCTTCCGACGGCATTTTATAATTGCAACGCTTCCCAAACACTAATCTGGCACAGTCTAACCTCCTCTTAATAGTGCGTTTGTTAAACCTAGCACAAGAGCGGCAACCAACAACGTCGTGCTCAGGCCCTTGTATGGTAATCCCTATGAGGTATTTGTTTCCCACAAGAAATACAGGTATTCACTTTTCCTGACATCCGGTTAAATACTGAGGCAAGAAAAAGCAAAAATGTTCCCCAACGGGGTACTTAGCCAACTCTGATTCGGTCTGAAACTCCGGTTTCGGAAATATTTCAGAACGCCAACCTGCACTCGCAAAATTGCTTCTGCATCGGACAGCGCGGCAAAAAAGACTGAGGATATGACGCCGGTCATGCGCATTAGTACCCTGACGTACTGACGTCAGTCTAATGCGCCCTGACCGACGTCAGCCTTATACTCTGGTATTCGGGCCGACTGGATGCGGACTATACCCAATAGTAAGGACTGCAGCAATGGAAGACGAAGAACATCAAGTATTTGCATGCAACTATCTACTTCCTTCTCCATTCTATGGTGCCCAACTGCTTACCAAGCTCCAATCCTCACTTAAAACTAAAAATGTGCTACAACAAAACAGCCATATTTGTAACAGGCTCTTCCCATTCCACTCATCACTGCACACCATAAAAACATTAAACTGGCTGGAATTCCCCCACCATCTCACATATCTACAAGTTTCCACCACACACAAACTTCTCACAATACCTCAGCAGTGCCCCGCCCTCAGTTCCTTATTTTCTCACTACAACCCCTGTAGGTCCCTAAGATCCGAGAACCAGCTACTCCTCCAAATCCACAAACCAAATCTACCTGCAGGTCAACTACTTTACTCTTGGTCAAATGCAAGAACTTGGAACAGCCTTCCTCTAGCCATTCAGATGATTCATAGCACTGGTTATTTCAAAAAAGCTCTCAGGAACCACCTCCTGGGCTCTGTAACTGCACTAAGCCTTCGCTCTCAAATACCCTCCCATCATTCCACTTCTCCCCTGCCCTTTCCTCAATACCTTTTTATACTCCTATTATTCTATACCTCATCTTCATCTATCTTCCCAATGCTTTGCCCTTTCTAAACTTACATCAGTTTCTCTCTTACTATTTTTCTTTTTTGACCCCTACTTTTTAATACGACTTACCTTCCTCCTTTCACTCATCCTACCACCTTTACCCTTTCCTCTACCCACCCCCCCTCATCCAGCACATTACATATTCTAACATTTCTGTTCTACTCTCTACTTCTATACTTTAGCTGCTAGAAAACATTTTATGTAATTTTAGCTTGAACCTATCAACCTCAAACTAGCTATGTACGTTGTATAAAGCAATTCTTTCTGCATAGACATACTAGCTAAGGTCTTGATGTAATTTAACCCATACTACTATATTTACCTTGTACTGATTATGCTGCATACTTGTGTTCCTTTAAATGTTCTGCTACAAAAGAAGTTTTTACAAGGTAATGTATAAGACTTCTATGGTACTTTTCTATGTAATAGATTATAGCATTTAAATTTTTTTTTCTGAAAGTTTAACGTTGCAATAACACTTATCCTTTATGCTTTGTATATACTTTCAGTGGAGCTTTTATCCCCAGGTCCCCACTGAAAATAGGTTCTTCTTAGCCCAGTGGACTATCCTGGTAAACAAATGCCAAAAAATAAATAAATATGAGCCATGTAACGGAGAGACTTGCTGCCAGGTTACTATATGTATATTCCTTTTTCCCATACATGCACAGCAAGTTTGACTCCTCGTCAAAACAGTGTTTAGAAATGCAGTCTTTCTAATCCATGCTGATATGAGAGAGAGAGGTAAGTAGATAGATCAGCTTTCCGATTATTGAAAGGTTATAGCAGCTTGACCCTTAAGGAGCCTGTTTTTTCTTTAAGGTTAGTGTCAGGGTTTTGATAATTATTTATGACATATTAGAAAGTATCAAACAGAGAAAAGATTTGATATTAAGTGAAACACCATTTTA
Organism: Protopterus annectens; assembly: GCF_019279795.1. Lineage (NCBI taxonomy): Eukaryota > Metazoa > Chordata > Ceratodontiformes > Protopteridae > Protopterus > Protopterus annectens. The sequence continues at coordinate 1,173,942,744 of NC_056744.1, read as the reverse complement.
AATGTATTTTGTTTGGAGAAGAGGGGACTGCTGTAAGCCACCCAAAAAACTCTTCCATGGGAGTTGTTCATTGTATCAGCATATGTTGTATCTTCTGTAGGAAAGCTGAAGGACTGACACATTATACTGTCAAGGTCTGAATAAATGAGTGCAAGTGATTCAATCTGTCCCATGCAAGTATCTGTCTTATTTATCAGAGGATAAACAAGAATAGTTCCTTTTCATTTTCTGTGCCTTTCGAAGCTCTTACTCAGTAAAGGTGAAGGTTCCTGGATTTCAGTACAAAAGGTAGATTTGCAAGGCTGAAGATAACCAAAGGTAGATTTGCTGGGTGCTGAGGTCACTTCTTAAGATACACATGAAATACTCCATGGCTAACATTCTCTAAAAGCAGTAACTTGGAAAGGCATTACAGGAGTGTATAGGAATAGTTTTAAAGGGCATAACCTCATTGGAAATTAATGGTTTAGGTTTTCCACAATTATTTCTGAGCAATATGAAAACACTCCTGCACTCAAACAATTTCTGCAGGCCCAATGACTGTACCCAATGATGGTGCAAATCTGACTTCAATAGGCTTCATCTCTGGGTACCTTTATAACTATCTTTGAGAGTCCTGGTTTGGGTGCTTTTTAAGTGAGGGTACCCTCTTTCACTGAGCGGGTGGACTTGCATCTGTATTAGATTCAGACACCATCTCATTAGACTTCTCAGATTTTATTCCATTTCTTTCCTCTCTATCTCCGAGTGTCGCTCTACAGTGTGAAGTTTTCTCTATGAGGAACTCTCTTTTGGAGAGTTGTTTTAAAGGATTTAAATGTGCCTTGGTTAAACAGGAAATACCTTTAAATACCTCAGTCTAGCTGCTTTGTTAAATTTTAGGCAAATATCACAAGAACTCAGACTTATATACAGGACCTAAACAAAGCAAAGCAAGCACTGGGCGTGGTAATCTTTAAGTGCAATAGGTCTACCACAAACACATTTGTTGAACAATTTAATTGAGATAATGCAACCATTTTGATAACAGCCCCGGGCTGTTACAGGGCAACAGTGTATTATACAGAAGAAAAACTCCATCACAACAATGAGGGGCCAGTGGCATTTAGACAAAAGAGAACATACCAAATCTGGAGTTATCTGGGAGTCTTGTGACACTGGCATAAATACTTGCAAAACTAAAAGGCCAATGCTAGCTTCACAGAAAAAAAAGACAGCTTGGAAAACATAGACAGACCAAGGGAAACAGCAGGTGACTGGAAAAATTCAAATATTACAATGTACTTCTACGTAGACCCTCCCTGAATGCCAGTGTTACTATATTTAGCATTGTCACACCACCACACACTGATGCCAATTGTGGTTAGCAACCAGCAATGGTCTTTACAGGGAAATACAGCAGCTATGAAAACATGGCTGAAATAATGCGGCTTTGTTAATGAGTACAAACATCTGTTATGGCGTAATGCTACAAAATTAAGGTTTCTGAAGGAGAAACAAGAGACAGATACATGTAATAAAATGGTGGCATCTGTTAATACTGCCCTAATTTTCTGCATTTTTAAATCTTTACTTCCCATGCAATCTACAAGAATGAAATACAGTTTTGTTAAAATAAATGTACAGCTCCTTACCTCTGGTTTACATCCTCCATGATGTTGTCAAAATTTTTATTCAGGTCCCTTTCTGTCTGGTAGTGCAGCTTTTCCCGTAAACTAAAAATCTCATTTGATATCTCCCTCCTCCACTCATTCACTTTTGTCTCAAGTCGTAATAAAGAACTTATATCATCAGGATAGCTCTGCAACCGTAGCTGGAGTACCTCCTCTAAAATGCAGCAAATAAATATAATAAAATGCATTTAAATGCATCTTAAAGTATATAAAAGTTCCAGCCTGCAGCTTGCACTACAAGCCGCCAGTCTGCCACAGCAATATGCATTAAACTAACTGTTGGTAATCCAAGTAAACATATTCCATGAGATATACTTTTATGAATATGCAACACAAAATGTAACTGTGTTAGGCACTTAACACAGCAGCAGAATATACAGTTGTGCAAGGCACCTATCACAACAGCAGATATTTAAGGTTAGAGAGATCACTATGACGGTACATCATAACATGTGAATTTACTCACCTTTTCTATCATATTTCCAGCGCAGCTTTTCTCAGCAGTGGCCACCTTCCCCGTAAGGAACAAATGCAGGTATTTCAACATAGAAGGAACTGACATAGATGCAAGAAGGCTCCATTTTACACACACACACACACACACACACACACACACACACACACACACACAACACACAGAGCACATTAATCTTTGCCCTATTTGTTTTTTTTTTTTTTTTTAAAGTCTGCAGCTCCCAACAACAGGTGTATCTGTGGTAGGTGACTAAGTGAATTTTTATTTATTATTTATTTATTTATTTACATTTGTTGACCGGGAAGAGTCTGACTGGACACAGGTCCGTTTTCAGCGGAGGCCTGGGGAGAAAAGCTCCACATTAAGAATTACTTACATTATACAGTTAAAAACATAGCATTTAAAATATAGACATTAGTCCAGCTGAGGACATAATACAAGGATAAAACACAGATGTAAAACAGTTGTAGAACATAGTATAATTTTAAAACATGGTGACAGATACTAACCATCGTTACAAATGCAGTTGAGATTCATCAGTGAACAATTGATACAATCTGTTTTGAGGTACATAACAGCCATTAGCAGTTGTTACTACCAAGAAGTTAGTACTATGTGGTAAGTAGCTGGGGACATGAGTAGCCAAGCTTGCTAAGAGTAGGTCATTGATAGGGGGCAGAGAGAGGTAGTGGGTGGATGGACTGGATGGTATTGAGGGAGGGGGTTGCAAGGGCATATCTGGCAAGTTTTTAAATGTGATTTTAGTAAGGATTTGAAGTGGGTGCAAAGAGTTACAGAGGTAATTGAGAATGGGAGGGAGTTCCAGAGTTTGGCTATAGTGCAGGAGAATAATGCTTCTCCAGCAGATTTATTGGCTTTTGTGACCTTTAGGAGTTTTTTGTGGTTGGATCTTAGTGGCCCTGTGGTTAGGTAGGGTTGGAGCAGGTTCTGGAGAGATGGGGATTTTAGTGGTTAGTTTATTAGTTTGTGGGCGAGTGTGAGTTGGTACCATTGAAGGCGGTGAGGGAGTTCTAGCCAGCCCAGTTCTGCCAGTGAGAGACCGTGGTGAGTACGGTAGGAAGCCCCTGTGGTGAATTTGGCCGTTTTGTTGTAGCAGGTTTCGAGCTTATTTAGGTCGCATTGTCTTAGGTTAGTAAATATTGGAGAGGCATAAAGTAGGGTGGAGATAAGATGAGAATTTACTACAGACATTTTAGCGGCTTTGGTAAGTAGTTGCTGATTTATATATAATACTCCTAAGTTTTTGTGCACTTTAATGGTAATGGAAATGTGAATATCGAAGTTCAGTTTATTGTCTATTTCTAGTATTTATATCCTAGTAATTTGATGTGTTCTGTAGGATGGATGGTGGTGGTGTCTTTTGATTTGATGTTAAAGTGAGAACTGTCTAGGGTATGTTTGGTGGGTTGGAAGATTAGTAATTTTGTTGTTTGGGTTGAGTATTAGTTGGGCATCGGATAACCATGTTTCAGTAGAAGAAAATGCTTCCCGTGTGACTTTTTGCAGTTCGGGTAGGGAGTGGGCTGTGCAGATGATGGTTGAGTCATCTGCATACTGTACGAGTGTGCCATGTGTTGTGGTTGAGGCTAGATTATTGGTGAAAATAGAGAAGAGCAGGGGTCCCAGGATTTTAGTTTTTAAGTGTCCCAGTAGGTTGTGGACTTTTACATGATTGTCATTTGTTGTTTATTATTCATTATACATTCTTCATTTTTTTTTTTTTTTTTTTTTTTTTTTTTTACACAAAAAAAAAATTTTAACTTTACATTTTGTATTTTTTAACAATTGTCATGTGATGTATTATGCAATTAAGCATTTGATTAGTGGGTATTTAAGGGCTGGGTTAACCTTGTGTATTTGTTGTGAGGAAGTCTCTACTAAGAGAAAAAGTGCTAAACCAATAAAACTTTGCACCTAATTTGGAGTTGTGTACTGTAGTGTTGGTGTGTGGGACCATGTCGAAAGCTTTAGAAAGGTAGCTGAGGAGAGATAACCTGCATTTTTATTTTGTAGGATAGTGTTAAAGAAAGACAGTAAGGCAGTGGTGGGGCTATGGTTAGGTTGGAATCCATGTTGTGTGTTGGAGAGGAGGTTGTTAGCAAGGAGGTGATCTGAGACTTGAGAATGAATGCATCTCTAGTATTTTGGAGAGTGGTGAGAGAATAGCTAAGGGGTGGTAATTGGTTAGATCTGTGGAGGGGCCTCCTTTGTGTAGGGGAATTATGTGTGAGACTTTCCACAGTGTGGGAACATAACTTTCTGACAGAGATCTGTTAACCAAGAGTGATACTGGGTAGGCTAGAGCGTCAGCTGCAAGTTGAAGGTATTCACTTGGGAGGTTGTCTGCTGCTAATCTGGTGGGTTTAAGTTTAGTTAATAGTTGTTTTATTTTGGAGGTAGGAACATGAGAGAAAGAGAAGCTAGTGGGGAGATTGTTAGTTGTAGTTGATAGTGTGGGTTTATGGGGGGGTTGTGTTGTCTAGCTAGTGATAGTACGGTTTGTGTGAAGTGATTGTTGAAAGAGGTGGGCAATATTTTCAGAGGAATTAGTTATGTTAGGAGTGGGTGTGTACTTACTTTGCCTGGATGGAGTTTATTGAGGACCAGAACTGTTTGGGGTTATGTTGGGAGGAGGTAAGGGCAGACTGGTAGTATTGGATTTTGTCTTGTTTTATAAGCTTTTTGGTTCTATTGCATAGTTCTAGGAATTTTTGTCTAGTAGATGGGTTTCTGGTTTTGCGCCAGATGTCCCAGGCTTTCTCCATGTTTTTCATTTCAGAAACAGTATTTTTTTGTAGCCATGGGGATGGCTGGGCTCTAGTTTAGGAATATCTTATGGGGGCGTGGTAATTAAGGATGCTTAGGAATGTTTTATTAAAATAGTCAACTGCGTCATCTAGTTTTAGGTATTTTAGAGGTTGCCAGTAAAAGTCTTTTATGGATGAGCTGAATGAGAGTGGGTTGAAGTTAGTTTTTTTGCGTATTTGATGGTAGATGGTGGGTTTCGCTTTATAAAGGTGTTTTCTGAGTAGGAAAGTTGGGGAGTGATCACTGAGGCTGTCAGATAGGCAGCCTGCCATATATGACTGGGGGCTCTTACTGACTAATATACAATCAAGGGTAGTGTGTTTGTTGGAGCTTTTATTTATCCTAGTAGGTGACTGGATTAGTTGGGTGAAGCCATGAAGGTTTACATGATGGGTTGGGTGGTTGCAGGATTGCCAGTCAATGTTGAAGTCTCCTAGAATTAAAGTTTCTTGTGGTAGGTGGTGGGTAGTCCACAGCTGAGGAGGTTTTCAAGTTGAGGGATGTTTGGCCAGGTGGGAAGTAGCAACCTTTTATGTTTAGGGTTTTATTTTGGTTTATTTTAAGATAGGTATACATTATTTCTTCTTCACCTACTTGGGGAGCTGCTAACTTTAAGATCTAGATGTCTAGATGCTGTTTAAATATTATAGCTATACCACCTCCTTTTTTGTTTAGTCGGTCCACTCTTAGTATATTGTAACCAGTAGGGGAGGCTTTGCTCATTAGTAATGTGTGGTTTTAACCATGTTTCTGTAAGGATCATTACATCAGGGGAGTAGAAGACTATGGTGGCATGGAGTTCATGCACCTTATTGCATATACTTCTAATATTTAGGCTTATCAGGAGGAGGTCGGTTGGCTTTCTATTGGCTGTGATTTGGGAGAAGATGTAGTTTGTAGTCTGATTATGAGGGAAGGGGTTGGAGATTGAGGGGCCAGGACTGGGATGGATGTCTCCACTGAATGCTAGGTTGGATATGGATGAGATTATTAGTTTTATCAATTTCTGGATATGCTTGCTTATAAGGGAAGTTTTTTGATTGTGTTCTGTGGGTAATAGGTATGGTGGTAGGGTCATTATGTTAAGTTGTAAGGTTGATTTTAGTTTAGGTATTGTAGTCTGTAGTCTATATAGGAGGGTGTATAGGGAAGGTTGTTGACCTGATGGGAGAGTAGTATAGTAGAGGTGGGATATGAGTGGTGGTGTGTGTAGTGGTACAGTGGTAATGGTTGAGTGCGGGAATGGTGGAGATTTGGTAAGATGTGATGTATGCAAGGAGTGTGCATGCAGTGAGTGTAGATATGGTGCGCTTGTACATATTAGTGGAGTAGGACGGACAGCAGTGAGAAGCTGTAGGAAGTAGTGTAGGTGTAGTGATGCTATAGGTTGCTTGAAAGGTGGGAGTGGTTGTTAGTAATAAAGGTGGGACCACAGGGCAAGTGGAAATTGGGGGCAGGGAGTGAAGCGGGCAATAGATGAAAGAAGGCTATCAGTAGGTTTAGGAGCAAATTTAAAAGGAAAAAGCTAGTAAAATACAACCACAATACAAGGTAGGCTAGACCCTTCCATAGTGTTTTTGTTTTGAGCCCTTATGGAGTGCTATGAGATGGGTAGGAGCACTACAGGGTTTAATAAAAATAATTAAGTGTTCTGCATAGGATTTCAATAGTTGGGAGAGAAGGGAAAAATGCTGGGGGAGAGGGGAATTGTTCAGCTGGTCGTTTAAGGTACAGTGCTCAACAGGGTATCCTAGGTTGTTGTTGTGTCTTTTGGCTTATCCCGGTTAGGGGTCGTCACAGCGGAACTCCGGTCCGCTAATGTTTGGTAGTGGATTTTTACGTGCCGAGTTACCAGCCCTGACGCACAACCTTCAATGAAGGCACACCCATTCATGCATGCCTCCACACAGAAGGGCGTCTTGCTGTGAGGCGACAACACTACCGCGTAACAGGGTTTCCTAGGTACACTGCCTAAATAACAGGACAGTTTAATCGATTGTTTGGAATTTACAGAAACATCTAACATACTTTGTTTCGGACTGTTTGCAGCAACATTCTGTTGCCATTTTCTGGGGGTGGAGATCTCGTATATAGCTGTAGGACTGGATATTCTGTATTTTAATTAAGGTGGAAAATACAGATTTACTGGATAGAATTCTAGGAGGAAAAAGGGCAGAGCAGAAAACAAATAAGGTTATGTGGAGCTCTAGCTGTGATTGTAGCAACATTCAATGCTATTGAGTTAAACATAAGAGATAACTAACCTAAGCAGTAAAAAACACAGTTCAGTACAAATGCACAATATTGTCCATCTTTGCCTTGCTAAATCGTCTTTGCTAGAGACTCCTTAAATGACAGCAATTCAATTCTTATAGCTGGATATTAATTCACTTTAACATACACATCATTTAGCATAAAAGTAGCTTAGTGAACAGTATAGCTTCAGTGGGATAAAGCCGAGAACAGTGCTTAGCACTGTGTTATGTAAGAGATTCATAGATTAAACTATACATTTAGCATTATAGTGGTTTAATGAACAATATATCTTATAGCAGAATAATTCAGAGAACAGTGCTTACCACTGAACGATGTTGTAAAGCAAATAACATTTAGCATGAAAGTAACTTGGTTGACTATGACCCCAGCAGAATAAAATTGAGAACAGTGCCTAGCACTGTTTCTTGCGTGCAAGAGAACACGTGTAAAGAGAGAATACACTAGTAGTAAGTAATCAAGTTCAGCTTAGAGTACATTTTAACAGCTAAACCACAGTGTAGAGTACATTTTAGCAGCTAAACCATGATGATGATGTTTTTAACAGTCACTTAAACACCATTTCTAGAGAACACAAGCAGATATTGGCAAACTATACCTGGTTTACTGTTGAGCACAGTAACCTGAATGCCGTACAGAGGAGGAAGGCTAGAAAGGTAGTGAACTAGATTTAAAAATGGCACCCAAGGCTCTAGGAGGCAAATATAGACTAAGGTAGGATATGAAGTAATAGGGGGAAATAACACCTAAAAAAAAAATTCTAGTATTCTACAAAAAAGACTGAAGCACATGGCAGACAGAAAAAGCCCTGTGATCCAGATGCCCAAGAAGCAATTAATAACTGCATGATAAGGGGAGTCAGCCACAGCAAACAGAGAAAAACAAACACTGGCTTGTCTGTCTGGAAAGGAAGGAAGGAGTTCACCTCTAATAGCTAGTGGAAGCTCTGAGTCGGCCTTCTACAAAGCTCGAGGTCTTCGGACAGCTTGAGGCCAAGTCTCTATCCCATGATGCACCTTCAGTTACCTCAGATTTTGTTTGCTGCATCTAATAATACCATATGCCATTCTATCACTCTTTAGGAGAAAACCTATAGAAAGTTTGAGGAACCAGGACAAACTAGTATCTCGGTTCTTGAAAAATCCTGGAGAGGGTAGGAGGGTGGGAAGTAAGTTTGAAGGTGAGATGAACAACTCGCATGGAACGTTATGGTGAGTACATAACTTCTTTATGTGAAGTTGTTCTATCTCGCCGTTCATTCTTACAGAATGGTAGTGTCCCAAGCACCATCTTTCTCGGGTTGCTCACGGGAGTATGTTTTTCAAGACAGTAGACCCAAATGAAGCCCTGTCCCTGGAGGCCTTGTCAACTTTATGAGTGATAAAGGTATGAGGCCTTGACCAAGTGGCTGCTGCACAAATGTTGTCTATAGAAAGTCTGGCAGAAAAAGCAGATGATGTGGCCACTGCTCTGGTAGAATGAGCCTTAATTTTGTGTTGCAAAGGAAGATTAGCAGCTGAACAAGTAAATGTGATACAATCAGATAACCACTTAGACAGTGTTGTTTTTGCCACTGGTATACCTTTTTTGGAATCTGGATACGAAAAGCTGTTCTGATTTTTTGAACTCTGTTGTTCTATCAAGGTAAAATCTGAGCTGTCTATGAACATCAAGCTTGCGGAGGTTGTGGGTATGATTGGGAAATAACACTGGCAAATCTATGATCTGGTAAAGGTTCGTTTCAGTACAAATTTTAGGTAGAAATGACGGATTTGTTCACAGGAACACTCTGTCAGCATGGAAAATCAAATAAGGAGGCTTTATAGACAAGGCCTGAAGCTGTGACACTCTATGGGCAGAAGTGATGGCTACTAAAATGATAGTTTTCCATGACAAATATTTCAAATCACATGAGGAAGTTGGCTTGAAAGGAGTATAAGGGGATTTCACAGGTGGTCTGAGGTGAAAGGTCCCTTTGAGGAACGCTTTGGATAATTTTGTGTGACATTATGTTTAATTCTTCAAAGCCAAGGTGAAAATTAGAGATAGCGGCAAGTTGTACCCGAACTGTTGCTGCTGCCGCTCCTTTATTAAAAAGCATAGTCAAAAACTCTAATTTGGAGGAAACAAGGGCTTGGTAGGGATCAATATTATTTTGAGAAACCCATATAGAAAATCTTCTCCATTTGCTAAGGTATAGTTTCCTAGTCGAGGACTTATGAGAAGATATCAATATATGTTATGTTTCATTGGAGAGGTTATGGAACCTGGCTATGTTGGGAATTGGAGCAGCCAAGCTGTCAACTTGAGGGACTGAAGAGAGGAGGTCTGGAACTGGGTCCAGAATCCAAGCCTCTTCCAATAGATGAAATCGAAGGAAGGGGAATCAAATCTGATGAGGCCAATGAGGGGCTATTAGAATGATGGTCCTTCCCAGGGCTTTTGCTTTCTGAAATACTTTGGGTATCAAGGGAATTGGTGGGAATGCATAGAGGAGACCAATCATGTATGAATGCGTCCCTTGGGGCTTCTCTTGGAGGGGGAATTGAGGCAAAGTAGCTTCTGCATTTTGTGTTCATGTGGTTGGCAAACAGGTTGCAGCAAGGCTAGCACCACCTGTGGAAAATTCTCTCCGCTATCTCTTTCTTGAGAGACCACTCGTGAGGCAACAAAATTGCTCTGCTCAGTTTGTCTGCTATCACACTGGATTTCCCCGGGATGTGCATTGCTAACAGAAAGTGATGGGTGGATGTAGCCCACTGTCATACTCTTACGGCCTTGCGACAAAGGGGATAGGAAAAAGGTCCTCCTTGTTTGTTCAAGTACCAGACCACCATAATGTTGTCTGTCTGAATCACAATTGTTCCCAGAGGAAGAGAGTCCTGGAAGTACTGCAACGCCAAAAGTACCGCTCTCATCTCCAGGACATTGATATGCAGATGCGTCTCCTGTTCGGTCCATGTGCCTTGGGATGTTCTTCCCTGAAAATGCACCCCCTCACCCTATCAGGGAAGCATCCATCGTCACTGTGGCCGCTGGTGAAGGTAGGGTAAAAGAACGACCTATCATTACACGAAGGAAGGTCAACCTCCACTGAAGATCCTTTTTGCATGAGTTTGTGATCATTATGAGATGAGACACTGGAAGTTCTTGGTAAGACCATTGAGTGAATAACAGCCATTACAGGATCCCCATGTGCATGCGACCCAACAGTATCGCTAGTATTGCAGCTACCATCATACCCAATAATTTTAGCATTTCTGATGCTGGAGCCTTGTCCTTGGATATGATATTGTGGACCTGCTGACAAAGTAGTAAAACTCTTTCTGCTGGAAGTCTCAAAGTGGTGGTGTCCAATTCTGCTCCGATAAAAATTATATGTTGCGATGGCTACAAGGCAGATTTTTCTGAATTTACTGTAAAGCCCAGATGACTGCAGTGGTGTCCCTGGCTTGAATTAGCTGATGCCTGGTGGTGGCGGTGAGGAGCCAATCATATAGGTACGGAAACACCTAGAATCCTAAACGCCTCAAGTGAGCCGTGACCACTGCCATACATTTGGTGAACACTCTGGGGGCTGTAGTGAGACCAAAGGGCAGGGCTCAAAACTGGTAATGACTGGTTCCCAGCCAGAAGCGCAGATGATCCCTGGATGGTCTGGCCATTTTTATATGGTAGTATGCATCCTGTAGATCTATCGAGCACATCCAATTGTCTTTCCCTAAGAAGGGAAGTATCGACTGAAGCGTGACCATCCGAACTTCTCTTTCTTGACAGATCTGTTTAGTCTGCTTAGGTCCAAAATAGGTCTCCAGTCCCCTGTCTTTTTTGGAAATAAAAGGAATCTTGAATAAGTTCCAGATCCTGTCTGGTCTACTGGGACTGGCTGGATGACTCTTTCTTAGCAACGTTTTGACCTCTACTGTTGTTTGTTCCATGCAACTGGGTGGAATGTCCAGGATTTTTGTCAATGGAGTAGTGGCAAAAGGAATGAAATATCCTCTGGAAACTATACTTTGTACCCAGTTGTCATTTATTTTCAGCCAGGCATCTGGATACAAATATATGTGACCCCCGACTGCCTCCAGAGTAGGACAGTTGGTCCTCCTCCTTTCAGGAGCGCTCATAGGGCTTCCCAAAGAACTGGTCTCTGTCACCCTGGTTTTGTGGACCCCCCCTCTGCCGCGAGGGTGGTGTCTTCCATTATTGCCCCCTCCTCTGCCCCTGGAGGGGGGTTCACCATGTATGTCCAGAAAGGCTTCTTGGGCTTTTTGGAACCACATCTTTCCTCCCTTTTGACCCTTGGGGTAGGGTCTGGTAGGGGTGGTAAAACGGACAGACAGCAGACCGAGTCTTTCCTTCCTGCTCACACCTGGTCAAAGTTTCCTTAACTTTGGGCCCGAAAAGGGACGAGCCATCAAAAGGGGTGTTGACAAAGGATGACTTAAAGGGCTCTGCGAAGGAACACAAGCGCATCCTGGAATGTCTCCTGAGAACAATTCTTGTAACCGCTGCCCTACTCGTTCCATCAGCTGCAAAAGAAATGAGACGCATGGATGAGATCACTATGGAATTTGAGGGTAGCAAGCTGACAATCAACTTTGTCAGAAGCTCCTGCAGCTACTGTACCCTGAAGAGCATCTCCAAGCTCTTTTAGGAGATCTCTTTGCAGTCTCTTAAAATGGGTGAGATAGTTCAGTGAACGCAAGGCAAAAGTCGCTGAACTGTATGTGCGCTTCCCATATCTATCCATGATCCTAGAATCCCTGTTAGGAGGATGAATAGAGGAGGAAATTTCCGACATCTCCTTTTTGGTGTCTGTCGCCACCACTATGGCATCAACTGGCACTCCCTTGGTAAGAAAAAACTTTTCCTGGGGGGCAGAAATAAATTTATTTGGGCCTCCTAGGGATAGGCTCCATGGTGTCCAGAGATTCCCACGCCCTTTGTGAGACCAGCTCCATGAGCTCATTGAAGGGCAGACACCCCCAAGAGGTGGAGGGTTGAGACCCGAAAGCCTTCAGGAGAACAGACTCATCTTCAGTAGGGTTGATGGACTGCCACCCACCCCTCTGCCTAAGGATTTCCAATATCTCAGCAAATTGGATATCTTCAGAAGGGGACCGTGGGGACCCTTCTGATTCATCTAAGTCAGTGTCTGACATGACAGACTCCTGTGAGGAGTCTAGATGCTTCCACTTACAGATTCTCTTCCTGGGAACCTCATCAGTGGGAATTTCTGGTGAAGTCTCAGAAGAGCAGGGGCTTCCTGAGGCTCAGCGTCTCTACGCTTCAACAGGATTTGTGAGGCAGAAGTGGACACAGGCACTTTTGGGGAGGAGGAAGTTGGACCTGAAGTTGTAGATGTTTTGGGAAACATCACTCTCCTCATGGCCTCAAAGACACCTCTGCTCCTATGAGAAGGGACCGCTGGATCCGAGGAAACCATCGATCCCCTCGGCACCGGGACAGTGGGCTCCAAACCAGAGGTAGGATCCGAGCTTATCCAAGCTGAAGCCCCGAGAGGCAAAGTCGGAACAGACAAGTCAGTCCGACTATCCTCCCCAGACCCAACCAGACAGTGTCGGCTCCTAGATTCCTCGATTGGTGCCCAGGAAGTCAGAGTACACAGAACCGATGGCACTGGAACAGGTGTCAGTTCTGAAGGCTCAACAACCATCAGGTCCGACTCCTCTGGCTCCAAAGGGCTGGTATGGCTTGGAGGAGGAAATGAAGTTGATGGCAAGGCAGTCTTCAGTTCCAAAACCACTTGGGTTGGAGCCGATAAAATTTTTGCAAACGCCAGTGCCTGTAGCAACTTCTGCACCACATGATCCACATCCAAATCGGAAAGGCTGATAGGACCGAGATGAATGGATGGATGGTGGCACTGACTGAAGAATAGGAGATTTTAGTACCTCAGATACCGGGTTCCAGGACTGGGGACCGGCTCCGAAAAGACAAGACACTCTGCTCCGAGGTCTGTGGAGCCGACGTCGACATTTTTTTTATTTCTGAAGAAGTAGAAGCCTTAGAAGCCTTTGAAGACTTACTAGACTTATCATGGTCACTCAAAGCTTCCTGAAAAGATGGTTGCAACAGTCCTTTGTCTATAAGCATTCTTTTTCTCTCCTGAAGAGCTCTAAATGAAAAAGAATGACAAATGCAGCAGCTTTCCTGTAGGTGCAAGACTCCAAGACAATATACGCAATTGATGTGACTATCTGTCACAGACATCTTCTGTCCACATTTTGGACACTTTTTAAAGCAATACTTGGGATGCTTATCTCTGTCCTGGTCAGCTATAATAAAAAAATACAATATCTAATAAAAAATCGTCTGTACTAAATAGACACACCCAAACTAGTTAAATAAGCCCTAAAACAACTATCACTATTGAAAACACATGCACACACACTAACTAGTTATTCAAACTACTGTAAATATAAGATATAATACACTGTGACTAAACTAACACTGTTGAAAAGCACACAAACACACACAAAGTACTAATTTAAACTACTGTAAATATAACAGGCCTAAAAGAAAAATTAAGGCCAAAAAAGATATATATATATATATATATATATATATATATATATATATATATATATATATATATATATATATATATGTATATATATATATATATATATATATATATATATACACACACACACACACACACACACACACACAGATATATATATATATATATATATATATATAAAGGCACACCAAAGGGAAAGGGAATACACCCTATTAAGCTATAAAAGCTATAAAAGCTAAAAATATCATAAAATTAACTCTAAATGTATAGAAATAACAATATCATCTAGATTATTATAAAAAAGAAAATAGTACTGGCCCGAGCTATGCGAGAAACCTCCGATCTATTGCAGTGGCAAACTAGATCTGAGGTAACTCAAGGTGCATCATGGGATAGGGAGACTTGGCCTCGAGCTGTCTGAAGACCCTGAAGGGAGACTTTGTAGAAGGCCGCCACAACCCATCTGTAAGAATGAATGGCGAGATAGAACAACTTCCCATCACCTTCCATCACCTTCTTTAAGGTGGACCACTATAAATCCTAACACCTGTATATAAACTGAAACTGTACAAGGTTACCCTCCACCCATCCAGGCGCAGAGTTAAAGGATGTGCTGTATTATAGTAGTACAATGTCACGTCTTCAAGCTCATACTTTACACGTAGCTAAGTAAGTTGGAACTTGTTTATCTATCTTGAGCAGATGCAGTTATGAATGGATGAATAAAGATTACTGTAGAATATATGAAGGAAGTAAATCATAAATAGTAAAGTGCTTTTTATAGGTTAGGTAAAGCAATGTAGTAGATCAGTCACATAACTACTATTATACATCTCAAGCAGATCATTTAGTGGAAACAACGATCAATCTGCTTCTGGAATATTCACTTTTAGCATGAGCAGCAATAATGATAGGGAAAGCATTTTATTTTTGCAGATGGTACAGAAGACTGGTAGGTTGCAACTGATCCAAAATAATGCAAGAAAAAAGGTCTGACAAATCATATATTCTTTTAGAGAGACATGAGCGTGAAACAGTTTAAGTCAATCTGCTCATAAAATGTTTTAAAATCTGAGTTGTTACTGCCTTAACTAAATACATTAAATGGAAGATTCTGTGCAGCAGATCTGCAAAGTAACCAAAATACTTAAGTCGGACCGTGATTAGGGTCATGACAATATGCTGGTTCCAAGGGAAACTTTAGTTATTTCTGGTATACAAGTCTTAAATATAAAAACATTTTTGTTTGCTGTAGTACAAAACTCTATACAAATTTTAAAGAGAGTGGATTTATGTGACTATGATGCACAAGTCAGAAGAAAAATTGTCTGATCAGAAGTACTACTGCAGAATCCAAACACAGATTAAGGAAATTTTTACATTAGTAGGTTGATGTAAGGTTCATTTCAGATAGCTTTAAACAGGAATTGCTGCTTATTAATCCTGAGCTACATATTTTTCACATCCTGTCAAGGAATTCTAAAACAACTAATAATCTGCCAAGACAATCAGTTGTTTTAGGTTGAGGTTTAGTCTGAGGTTTCAGAATTCAGTGATAATGGAAAACACTGCATTGCTGCTTAGAATATTGCAGCAGTAGCACAGTTGGATGATATTGCTGTAAAAGTCTAAATTTTTATTTTTATAAACAAGAAACATCTTATCACTTATGACATAGGCAACCATACATTTATGTATATGAAAACAAACCATTCTGACAAATTTTCATTTGCAAACATTATATACATCACCTAAAATCTATACAGCCATTGTCAAATATTACACAGGTCATTCAATTCCTGACTTCCCTTAAACCTCACTCCTCCTCCAAAACATTATTCTGCATGTATTGTTCCCACAATTCCAATTTTTCTATATAATTTGTCCTTGCCCTTTTCTAAAGATCCCACTTTCAGCTGTTTTATCTCTGTTACTATATTCACTATTTCTACTACAGTTGGTTTAGACCGATTTCTATTTTCTAGTAATTATTTGGTAGCTGCCATAATTTAGACTCAGCAAGGCCTTACTATATCTAGGCAGTTCTGATTCTGTATCACAGCTCAGAAAATAATTTCCTAGTTGCACCAATTTGCTCACTCAGTACCTCTGACAGAGTTGTTTGCAGGGAATCTTTAAAGACTGCCATCTCATTACACACTCAGAAAATAAGTTCCCAGTTACCTCTTTCTTCTCTAACACACCTCCAACAGTTGCTGTCAACCTGAGGAAAAATTCTCTGGAGTCTACTTTGGGTATAAAAATATCTGTGTAAACATTTCCAAGCAAAAATCCTAAATCTTCTAGATTTTGTTGCATATTTGGGAGACGAATATATATTCCCCCATTGTTTCTTTGTGAATTGCTTATCCAATCTCTCTAACCAATCCTTTCTACCCTCCTCTGATTGATTCTTGTAGTTATCATGCAATATTTGATATGCTCTACTAATTATTCCTTTTTAACAGCAGCTTCTGTTGTAGATTCTACTAAAACTCTACCAGTGCTGGGCTTTCATTCAGGAACTCCTATTTCTTTATCTTTGCCTATACTTCAATATCTATCTTTGGTAGGGAAGGCAATCTCTAGCCTGCAGTCCAAATAAATTCTTGGCATCTTCCAATTCTTTTACCTTTCCCTCCCTAGTTATTGGCTCCCAATAACGTGGCTCCTTTGCCATTGCTTTCCAGTAAACTCCAGACTCCTCTTGCCTATTGTGTGTCCCTAATTACAGTGATCCCTATAGACAAAATTGCCTTTCTCCATTCCTTTGTTGGCTTAGTTCTTAGAATACTTTCTGGTACTTTGTGAAAATAATATTCTGAATGATTACTGTTATTCTCCTTAAAGGTCTGCATCCAAAATCCTAGTCTCTCCTTGTTTCTTGAGCTCCCCCCCCATTGCATCATTATTTATTTATTTTTATTTATTAACATCTGTTTACCGGGAAATTCCGACTGGACGCAGGTCTTTTTTCAGTGGATGCCCAGGGAGAAAAGCTCCACATCATGTACATGATAAATAGACATACAAAGTTGCAGCAATAGTAAACAACATTACAGGTTGTTGGCTTTAATACAATAACAAGATATTGATTATAAACAGTATATACAGTAAATGTTGCAAGTTAAGATAGTTTCTTGTCATTTATAATATTAATAACAAAGTTGTCATCACCAAGGAATTACTAAAAATGGACTCATTACAGCATTCAGAAACAAGGACTGGACATCCTCTGGGAACTTCTGCTACCTGACCAAAGCATGTATTTGCATTACAGATCCCATGACAGCTACTTAAGATGTTGTCTTACCAGTGATACAGAAGAAATCAGTGTTGACAAAAATTTAAGAATCCAAAATAGGCAGATCAGAAATTATTTACTGCATATCTAAAAAATGTAGTGGAGATACTTAAGAATATAGATCTGGCAGCTGATTACCCTGAAAGCAGCAGTTAAAGTAGTATATACCTTCTTTTCATATAAATGTTTCTGCTTTCCTTTTCCATTAGGTTCAGGAATGGAAGAAGCCAAGGGCTTGGAGGGACCATCTTTGTCAATGGATATCACAGCAGGGTCAGCTAATGGGTTCCTGAAAGATATTTATGAGAATCAGGCACTTTGTATAGCCTGTCAGGCGTCACAGGTGCTAGAGGTTCAGAATTTGGGGCAGCACAGGCTGAATTAAAATAAACTTCCATAACCTGGTGGTATTGCCAGGGGTTTGGGGGAATCCAGATTCAGGTGGTCATAATTCTTTTCTATGCTGATAAAATCTCTCTACCTTATTTCCAGAGAAGAGTCAGAAGTATGCTCGCTTCTGACTGACTCATAGCATACAGAAGAAGAGAGTTGACAGTCTTACTCTAGTCTTTCTTCCTCTGACTCAGAAAGCAGCTCCTCTTCAGAGGAAGAGAGAGATGCTTTCCTCAGAGTGAGGGGGAACTGGTGTAGTGGGGCTGTAGGGATAGGAAAGCCCTAAACTGACCTTGGTTGACGTAGCATTCCTCTCGAGTCCTCTTTAAACTGGTTAGAGTTGAGGGAGCTGAAAGATGTTTGTTTCCAGATTTCTTTTCCTGGAAGTCTCAAACTTAATACTTTTGGTGTAGGTGGATGTCTGGACCTCCACGAGAGAGCTTGCTGCTACTTCTCTTACCATGACCTAAGGTATTCTGCTGGCCCTTCAGTCAGAAGAAAGTGGGGTTCTCCATTCTTGGCTAATGCCCAATGTCCAGTCTGACAGGAAGTACTGCATTAGTAACCCTTAGTCTCTTCCCATGCAGTATCACCAGAGAACTTAAGAATATCAGACTGTTGGGGCGAAGGGCTCCAAGACTATCACAGTGGATATGTCAGTCCCAGAGCAGGATAAAAATTAAATGGAAGTGTCTCTTCAGTACAATCTTTAAGGGACTATCACTTCTTTGACTGGAAGGGGCATATCCAATGACGAGGAAATATCAGCCATTGAGACCACTGCTAGTAATTTTAGGCATCAGTTTTCTAAAACAAAAAACTTTGAAGCTATTCTGCCTACTATGAATCATTTTGGGGGTAAACAGTAGACAAACGTCACAAAGACCTTTTATCAGAACTTTCCCCAAGACAGAAAAATACAAGACGTGTGGGAGTCCTTGCAAAGGATCTGCCTACCACATGTACATTTCCTCTTTCTGACAGACTATACTTTTTATAGATAAAAAAGGGGAAGTCCCCAATGTGGTACTTATCACCAGCAGAGCAGAGATGTAGCTTGGGGTTGGCATAATGGTACAGAGTTTGATTCTCGCCTTTGAGAGAAATTGGCAAGCCATAAAATGGCGCACAAGGGCCTAGCACCTACCTATGAACCCATGACCATTGACACTAAAAATGCAGTACAGATGAGACATCTAACTGAATTAAATTTGGCCCCTCTATGTCATAGTTATACTAGAATGCCCTTGTACTTCAACACATGCAGAGTGTGTGAGGAAGGCACCCAAAAGCTTTAGAATACGGGCTGGATGTCCAATAGCCTTGTTAGGATACAATTTCATACAGCTTTATGCTACCACAACAGTGATCTAATAATGAACATTTTTTCCTGCTCCTTACACTTTTGACCACAACTACCTACCTTGCAACATGCAATGTGCTCCACCTAGCAAGGAAGAGAGCCTCTCTACCTCACAATGAAATAATGCTATCAGTTTCTCGGTTTGTTGCTTCTTGCTGCAAACCAAAATTCAGATTCCAGAAATGACACTATAGAGAAGCATAAAGGTAATACTTCTGTAAGAGAAGCTCATATGGATGTAAAAGACTTCACAGCACTTACTGAATTACAGTAACGATATCAATCCAAAAGACAGAACTAAAAACAGCAACAAATCACATCTTCAACTGTTTAAAGCAGTAAACCTTTACAGTGGTAAATCAAAGAAGATACAAACTGTAAACAGACTTGCCTATTATATTACTCTTTACAAGTAATTTGTTTTACATCCTATTGTCTACACAGACAAATAATCCAAATAAACTCTGCTAAAAATTGCTTATTCTATGACCTTTCCACATTGGTAACAGAGAAAAACAGCCAGCCTGTCAATCTTTTTTGTCTTCTAAGAAGAGTTATCTTCAAAATAATTATATAAATTAGCATTCATTCTCAAACTGTTTAGTTTAGGACACTAAATTCTTGCATTCAAAAATGGTCTTAAAATGCTGAGCTTTTTTCTCCAATGTGCATCTCCCTTAAAAAATAAAATCTTTCTCCTACTTCCCTTATTTATTTATCCTTTGTTGACCTGGTTAGTCCCATTACGCTAGTAGCCTTTTTTTCAGGAGAGACTCAAGGTGTTATTTATACTATTAAGGGAAATTTGGCCAAGGCATTTGGGAACTTCCACTACAATTAACTGCGATCTGTACTCTCGGAAGTTCTAGCCATGAATACGTGCGCATGCCCCATTCCTAGCACAGTAGCAGCTGGGAGGACGGTGCACGGCATGAAGTGAGTGATGGAAGGAGTGAAGGTGAATGTCAGTTTTCAGGGAGATGTATATAGAATAAAAATATGTACCATAAATTTCCATCTGCATTGTTCATTTTCATTCTTCAACTAATGGGATCCAACCAGATCCTTGTATCAGACTCGGCTGTTTTATTAGCTTGTGGTCACCAACAAACTCTCGAGCTCCTTCACGATCCATAATGCAGCACCCCTAATATATGGAGGGGGGTGGTGGGTGGGGAGTTAAGGAAGAATGAAAATGGAGAACACAGATGGAATGTTATGGTCAGTACATAACTTATTTATCTGATGATGTCCATTTTCATCCTTTCCTCAATTAATGGGACAGAGTCACCCAGCAACCTAAATTCCTGGGTGGACTCTAAGGAAGGATATTCCCCGAGTTCAGCTGAGCCAATGACTGCTCTTCCCCTTGAGACCAAATCTAGTTTGTAATGAGTAATAATGGCATGAGGATTTGACCAAGTTGCAGCTGCACATACATCGTCCATATAAGCTCTAAACTAGAATACAGCAGAAGTTGCCACAGACCTGGTTGAATGGGTCTTTAATGGTTTTGGTAAGGGGAGATTCAATTTGCTAGATAAAGGAGATGCAGTGTGTCAGACCTCTAGCTAGAGTTACCTTTGTAACAGATTTGCCCAATTTATTACTTGCAAAGGAAACAAATAACTAATGCATCTTCGGAATCCCTTTTGTCCTGTCCAGGTAGAAACACAATTGCCTATGAGCATCCAGTAAGTACAGTACATAGTCTCCTTTATTTGTATATTGTGGGAAAAATACTGGAAAGTTAATGGATTGGTTAGTATTGGATTCTGACACCACCTTAGGAAGGAAGCATTAGTAAGTAACAGGAGCCTGTCCTTGTGAAAAATCAAATATGGGGGCTTAGAAGATAATGCCTGAAGATCTAAAAGTCTCCTAGCAGATGTAATTGCTACTAGAAACACAGTCTTCGAGGTCAAAAATTTAAGATCACATGTTATCTGCAGGATCAAAGGGAGAATCTAATAAGGCTTGCAGTACAAAATTTAAATCCTATGGTGGCACAGAGTCTTTATATGGGGGGGGATCTTAGCAGAGGAGTACCTTTCAAAAATGCTTTGCACAGTTTAGAAAAGCCAGGCAAGAATTTTGAAATCCCACATGAAAGTTTGAGATTGCTGTGAGCTGAACTTCAATAGTTGATGAACTATTACCCTCATTAAACAAACTTGCTAAAAATTCTAGAATAGAATGAATTGGAGCTGAGAAGGGGTTTGTCTGATTCTGTTCTGCCCAATAAACAAACCTTCTCCATTTACTCCTGTAGAGTTTCCTAGTGGAAGGTTTATGAGAAGATAAAAGTATGGAACAAACAGGGGAAGAAAGCATTGGGTTGCCTGGCTATTAAAGGAATTGGAGAAACCATGCTGTTAGTTTGAGATTTGAGATTTCTGGGTGGACCATGTCTGTTGGGTGAGACAGTAGGTCTGGAATTAAATCCAGAATCCAAGGTGGGTACAATAGAGGAGGCCAAATGAAGGAGAACCAAATTTGCCAAGGCCAATAAGGTGCAACAAGGATGCCTTTGCTCTTCAAGTGGGTTGCTTTTTGAAGGAATAAAGAGAGTTGGAGGATAAGCATACAGAAGACTGGGCGGTCAGTCATGGAGCACAGCATCCCTCAGTGATTCCCACCATGGGGGATCAGGGCACAGAAGCTGCTGCACTTGTTTATGGGAGATGCAAAAAAAAAAAATTACAGCAAGGCTGGCTCTACCAATTGAAAATCATTTCTGTCACTTTGTTGTTGAGAGACCACTCATAAGGTAGTAAAATAGACCTGCTGATTTTGTCTGTTATGAGACTGGACTTCCCTGAAATATGCGTTGGTATAACAACGTGGTTGAAAGATACTGCCCATTGCCACACACTGAGAACTTCTCGACAGTGGATAAGATCTGGTTCCCCCTTGCTTGTTGATGTACCAGACTACTAACATGTTGTCTGCCTGGAATGCAATTGTCCCAAGAGGAAGTGTGCTCTGGAATGCCTGCAATGCTAATAGTGCCGCTCTCATCTCCAGAACATTGATATGCAGGTCGGCCTCTACAGGGGACCAAGTGCCTTGGACGGTTTTCCCCAGAAAGTGCCCCCATCCTATCTGTGAAGTGTCAGTGGTCACTATGGCCTTGGGCTGAGGGAGGATGAAAGGATGACCTTGTAACAGCTATGCCGACTGTATCCACCAGGAAAGGTATCGTTTGCATACCTGGATTATTCATATCTTTGCAGACATGGGCTGAGAAAGCATTAACTACTGTGCTGTCAGCATCCACTGAAGAATTCTCATGTGCAATCTTGCTAACGGGACAAATTATTGCTGTTGACATTGATCCCAGGGCTTGCAGAATCAAATCAGGCTGAAATTCTGGTACTGCAAATTATTTTCCTGACCTGCATCCTTATCATTTGCTCTCTTGGTAGAGGAAGAGAAGCTACCATAGAACTGTGTTGAACACTGTTCCTATGAATTCTAATGTCTGGATTGGTTGCAGAGGAGACTTGTAATTTATGGTCATTCCAAGATGCGAACAGGTCTGTAACATCTAATACTGAGCTTCTATCAGTCAATGCCTGGGTTGAAGCAGTAATGAGCCAGTCATCTAAATATGGAAGCACCCAGAATCCTTGCAGTCCTAAGTGAGCTGTAACAACTGTCATGCACTTGGTGAACACTCTGGGGGATGTGGTGAGACCAAAGGCCATTGCTCTGAACTGATAATTACTGGCTTGCCAGCCAGAAGCTTCTTCTTTATGTGATAGTATGCATCCTGAAGATCTATTGAGCACATCCAGTCATCCTTGCCCAGGAAAGGGCAGAATGGACTGAACCCCACCATCTGAACAGACTTGTTCAATACACTGAAATCTAAAATTGGTCTCCATCCCATTTTCTTTGGCACTAAAAAGAACCTTGAGTAAGTTCTGAATTGTATCTGATATGGTGAGACCTCTTGGATGACTCTTTCCAGCAGCTTTTGGATTTCTAGTGCTGCTGCTTTCCTCTGATTGGGCGGAACATCTGGAATTTTTCTGGATAATGGAGGAGGTAGGGAAGACAGAATTATATAACATCTGGAAATAATTCTCTGCATCCAACTGTGTTTTGTTATATTTAGCCAGGCTTTCTGGTGGAGGAATAAGAGACCCCAGACTGCTTCCAGAGGTAAACAATTTGGCCTCCATTCAGGAGTACTGAAAAGGTCTGCCGGAAAAAGAATGTCTAGACCCCTTCTTTTGTGGGCCTCCTCTTCCACGTAGGCATCTTCTTCCATTATTGCTCCACCCTTTGCCTCTGGAGGAACCAATTCCATGAGTGTCCTGGAAAGGACCCTGAGAGTTTCTGAACATGTTTTTCAACATCTCCTTTGATTCCTGAAAAAGGTCCTTTGAGGGGTCAAAAAAATGCACATCCACTGCAGAGAGGGTCTTTCCATCTTTCTCACACCTGGAGAGTGTGTCCTTTACTGTGCGGCCAAATAAAGAAGTGCTGTCAAAGGTGACTTGATGGGCTCTACAAAATCACACAGGTGTATTCAAGTACGTGTCCTAATGGAAATGCCTGGACCCGCAGCCCTTGAGGCGTGTTCTGCAACGTGTGAGATGAGCCTCGTGGATGAACTGGATATAACCCCTACAGTGTAGCCAACTGACAGACTACTGAAGATTGAGCCTCAGCTGTTCCAGATCCAGAAACAGATTTGGATAACTCGTTAATCAAATCTCTTTGTAACCTAGTAAAATGTGCTAAATAGTTCAGCAATCTAAGTGTAAATGTCACTGAATCATAAACATGCTTCTCAAATCTATCATCCTTGACTCTCTATTAGGAGGATGGACAGTGGAACTATTCCATGAGTTCCTTTTTTGTAGCCACCACCACAACCATGGCGACTACTGGAACCCCTTTACTCCAATATTCTCAGCCTACTGGTGAAGCAAGAATCCTGTCTGGTCTCTTGGGAAATGCCTGAATTATATCAGATTCCTCCCATGCCCGCTTGGAAATCAGATCTACAAGTTCATTGGCTGGTGGAGTAACCCAGTAGGTAGACGGAGCAGTACCAAATGCTTCCAGAAATACTGATTCCTCAACAGAAGGGTCTTGGAAGACCACACACATTTTGCTACAGGATTTCAAAATGTTTCAAATGAGATGTCATCTGTGGTGATTTTGGTGACACCACCCCTTCATCGAAATCAGTATCCTTAGTAACAGACTCCTGAGGAGAGTCCAAGTGCCTCCTTTTGCACTTTCTATTACTAGGGAGTTCCTCGGTGGGGTGGTCTGGAGAAGTATCAGAAAAGCTTGAAGTACTCTGCTAGGTAGACTGGAAGCTTGGGCTGGCTGTCTCTGTGGGGCAGAATGTTGAGGATCATGGTCAAAAATCATCTGAGGGGGCAGGACCCATATAACCTGCTGAAGCAGAGAACACTCTCTTCACTAACTCAAAGGCAGACTGCTCCAAGAAAAAGGAAGCCAACAAAGCTGCAAAAGTGAGTTTCTGGCTTGTACCTCCCTCTGCCCCAAGAACAATCTACCTGCAGCAGAAGTTGGAGCTGAGCTGTCCAATGTCAAAGCTCAGAGAGGAAGAGATGGCTCCAAAACCTCGAAGTCAAACCCATCCTCTCGTATCCGACAAGGAAGCTTTGGCTCAGAGTCATCCAGCTCAGAGAATATTGCAGCCGGTGCACTCATAGCAACAGTCAGATCCAAAGATGATGTTCTCTTTGGATCTGAACCAGACAAACCCAGAAGGCTTAGATCAGAGGGCTCTAAAACTACAGGTTGAATTAGAGAAGAAGCAGTTATTGGTAGAGTGGTAGATGGACGGACTTCCTGACTCAAAAGGGTAGGAATTGTGAGAACTCCCTTCTGAATTTTCTCCATGAAAAATTTTCTCATCATCCTCTCCACATTTGCTTCTGTGAGACTTCTGAAGGAATGAGTGGATACCAGGAATGGCATCTGGAGGGAACCCAATCCAGACTTGGTGAATAAGAAGTCCTTGGCAAGGGCTTTTGATCCAAAGATGCACGATATAAAATGTTTGATTAGATCTGAGGTTGTAGGATCCAAAATATGCATGGTTGGATCTGATGATGGTCAGATCGAGCATAGCTTTGGATCCAGTTCTTTCATTCTTCTTGGTTCTGATGTAGTAGAGGCTGGAGAATCCAAAGTAGTAGACCTTTCTGATGGGTCTTTAGATTTTTGTTTAGGGGATTGAACCCAGCAATGGCTTCAGAAAAATAAGATAGCAGCAACCCCTTCAAAATCAGCTTATTTCTCCTGCCCTCTAAAGCTCGGGGGTTGAACCCATGACAAATACTGCAGTCCAGTTGTAAGTGTTCTGGTCCTAAACAATACACACACAGATTATGGGCATCAGACAAAGGCAACTTAAGCCCACACTTGTCACATTTTTTAAAACATACATGACCTTTCCCAGATATTTTTGTAGTTACGAGAGAAGAGTTAAAGTAAACCTTTTTTTTTTAAATAGGTAAAAAGGAAAAGGGAAAAAATACCAGAAATGGTACTTGAGAAATGAGAAAAAACCTGCAGATAAAGAGAAAATAACAACAAAGGCAATTAGAGATTACACATTTAAATAAGGGTAAATGGAAGGAGTTAGGTCTACCAACAATGTTTTACACTGAAAAATTAAGACAGAGGAATGGAAGAAATAACTTAAGATGAAAATGAAAATAAAATATTAAAGAAATAGTTGATTATAGAAGTTTTTAGAGAGAAAGTATGAAAAATGAACTTCTCTCACTGAAACTCAAGAGGTGAAGGCAACCACGTTTGAACATTAAAACATCAAACGAGACCTGAGGGATGTTATGAGTGGTGTATTCTGGGTAGGGGAGGAACTCAACAGTTCATTGCTGGTCACAAGCTAGCAAAATGGCTGAGTTGGATCAGAGGATCTGATCCAATCCATTAGTTGAGGAAAGGATGAAAATGGACATCAGATCAGAAGATTCAGGTCACGTTTCAAAAGAATTTTTTTTGCTGAGTCAGAGGAGATGAAAGAAGAATGTATTGTCACAATCCTCCAATTGGGAGGGTTGCAGGATGATATACTGAGATGTTAAACCAAAGTGAACCAGAAAATGGAGATGTTTCCCAGGGAGAGATGATGGAAAAAATACAGTAGGACGAGAGAGAGGTAATCCAAAAGGCGACATTGTGCAGAAGAAAAGAAAAAAATATATATGCAGAGACAGTCAGAAGAAACTATTAGAAAGAAAAATACAGATGCCAGTATGAAAAAGAAATCTGCGGTGAGAATACAAAGTAAAAAGAAAAATGAACTGAATAGATATGAGGTATGTGACATAATATCACCTTTTGAGTGTGAAAGTTCAACAGGTAATAGCTTTTATTTTGATAAATAAAAAAGACATTTTGTGACATTATTTTTGAGACTGTTCATGGAATAGAAGCACTTTTATGTGAGCATGAAGAGAAAAAATGATAATCCTTGGAACAGTTATATAGTAAAAGCTTTTTTCTGAGAAACAAAAACAAAAATACATATACAGTTTGAAGAAAAGTAGGAAGAGAGACTTTCAAAAGACATTT
The DNA here is from genome assembly GCF_019279795.1 of Protopterus annectens. Taxonomy (NCBI): domain Eukaryota; kingdom Metazoa; phylum Chordata; order Ceratodontiformes; family Protopteridae; genus Protopterus; species Protopterus annectens. The sequence goes on along the minus strand of NC_056744.1, from coordinate 1,173,916,284 downwards.
AAAAAAAATTGTAAAGAAGAAATGCACATTTCATAGGTTTATAACAACAGGGGTTTCTGGACTGGGGATGGCATTTTCAATGTTTTGTTTTTTTTTGAAATGGAAAAAAAAACTACACGTTTCAAGTGTTATAAATGTTGATGGTAATAGGGGTGTGGCAAAATATTGGGGACAACCAAACATACTTTTTTTGTATGAGAAAGATAGTCATCTTGTGAATAATTGTGGTAAAACTAAATGCTATTTATGTGGGAAAACAGGACATAATGCAAAGAAATTGAACTAGAATGTTATAAATATAAACAGACTGGGCATTTATATATGGACTGTAAAAAGAGGATATAAAACAAAGTGAAAAGAGATGGAAATTAAGGATAATTTAGAAAAAGAAAAGGATAAAAGGACAAGAATACAGACAGGAGACAGAGAAAGATTTAAAAATCATTGATTAAAAAATGTAAGCTGGAAAGTAGTGAAGGGAAAACGAAATCTATTGAAAAAATAGTACAATATAGGAAAAGGAAGTTTACAGGAATAAATCAAAAAGAAAAAGGAAAGGAAATGGTTAATAGGTAATGTAAATTATTTCCTTTATATTAAGGAAAAGTTTGTAATAGTTTAACAATTCTTTCATTAAAAGTAAATAAATAATATTGTAAGGAGGATAAGGATTTTTGAATGGTGTAATAAATGTGATGCAAACGAACCAAACCAAATCCTATGCAAGGGGGAATGCACGGTCCAAACCAAATATCAGATTCACCAAATAGACCAGCAAGGCAGAACGGAGTTCAAATTCCATTTATTTGTACCATAACAGACTAGTTTCGGCAAAAGTGCCTTCTTCAGTGTAGGACAAGAAATTCAAGTTCCTTGTACTCATCAATTTAAATATAAACCATGAGCCAATAGGGCAAACAGGCTCATTAATATTAATAAATAAAAAAATATATTAGTGTTTTAAACATACGGTAATACCAAAACACAATATGCAGCTCTGTAATACGAGGCAATCATAAAACAGGACATGTCAACCATATTAATATTACAAAAGTATGTTATAGTTGAAATAATATAACATGATATATATATGTGTATGAAAACATATATATTTTTTCAAACCATGAACCACAATTATTGAGCAAGTATGGGTCAATGACAACAGTATTAGTTCCTCGTATCCAATACCTATATGTTCAACAATCTAGACACCCGAATCAGCATTAGGGCTATTAGACAATTTGGATGTACAAAGTATAGCACTCCAATGAAAGACAGTGAAAACAGAAAACATTACAATCCCATAAAATGGAAAAAAGAAATGATATAAATAATATAAATCACATATATATAAATGTATGTATCATTAACGACCATAACCAAAGTCTGTAAATAGTTACTCTCCATATTAACATAGTTGATTTCACATGTGAACTATCTATATGGAATTATTTTAACTACCTAGACCCCCATATTAAGATTATTTCTGTCCGCAACCCGTAAAACTTAATGTAGTACACAAAAATAGAACAGAACCAACTACAGATTGTTTAGTATTCACTATATACACAAGTATATAAGGATTTTCAAGGTCCAGATGACCCAAACCTCATTAATGAAATAGATCAACAGGGTTATTGAGAACTACACATAACCTATTATAAATGGTCATTTAAACCCGGAGGAAACAAGGCCCCTAAAGTGGTAATCCAATATTTTTCTTTTTGATCCAATAGACCATGCCAGCCTTGTTTGTTGGTTCTATCCCCAGAAATACGATCAATGACCATGAAATTATATTTTGCCTGTGGATGTTTACGTGTATGTTGATATAGGGCACTAGTCTCCTTATGGTTCCTAACATCACTACGATGTTCATTCATTCTATATCTCAATGCTCTGGAAGTTTGACCTACATAAAATGCCCCACAATAACAAGAAGCAAGATACACCACCCAATCACTGCTGCAATTCCCAAAGATTTTTATATTAAATATCCTACTGGTATTGGGACTAGGAGAACTCCTTAGATTTGAGCATGTATGAACAGGAGCCACAATGTCCACAGGAAAGGAACCAAAAAGTTCATCACCATGTAATGTGAGTTGTTTGTGGATAGTCCCCCCACTTGCCATATGCTTAAAGTGTGATAAATAGGAACCCAAGGTTTTACCCGCTTGTATGAAAATTGACATCGCCGCCCAAAATGGTTCGCAATCTGTCATTAGCCAGTAGGATATTCCAATGTTTGTTAATAATGTTCCTAACCATGTTAATATTTCTCCCATAGGTTGTAATAAACCTGACACAAGTGCCATGAGATGTTAAATTTTTATTCTTATTTTTATATTGCAACAGTTCTTCCCTTTTTAAGCAATTGGCTCTGCTTCGGGCACTCACAATATCATGTCTGTCATATCCTCTGTTGGTAAACCTCTGACTAAGATCCCTGCTGGCTAATAAGCATTCCTCTTCATTAGAACTAAGGCGTTTAATTCGTATGAATTGAGATATTGGAATGCTTTTAATGGTGTGACGGGGATGTAAACTTGAGGCATGTAGCAAGGTGTTATATTGTGGGTACTTGCGAAAAACTTTAGTAGACAAGGTGTGATCTGGGTTCCTATAGACACTGACATCCAAAAAATTTATGGTATTTTTATCACATGTCAATGAGAACTCCAGTCCCCATACATTGTCATTAAGGTATTCTACAAATTCCTGCAAGTAACCCACGTCCGCACGCCACACCAGCCAGCAGTCGTCAAGGTAACATCTCCAAATATCCATCTCTACCTGAAAGATGTTGTGTGATGTATCATATATCATGTATTCTTCAACATAGGCCATGAAGAGGTCGGCATATATGGGAGCAAAAGATGCTCCCATAGCTGTTCCTTGTAACTGCCAATAGCATTGGCCTTGGAAATACAGAACATTCTTATTGAGAACATGTTCAGACATACAGATCAAAAGAGTATTGAACCCAGGTGTGTATAAATTTGCCCTTTCTAGCCAATATTGGATAGATTGCAACCCCGCCCAGTGTGGTATGCTCGTATATAGTGATTTAACATCTAATGTGCATAAATACCATTCAGGTTCCAATTGGGTATCCTTAATAAGCTGCAAAAATTGTGTGGTATCCTGTAATCTAGATCTTATGAGGCCTAATAGTGGTTTGAGATATTTAGTAAGAAAGGCTGATAATGGTTTTGTCAAAGAGCCTATTCCAGAGACAATTGGTCTGCCCGGTGGTTTTGTCAGGGATTTATGAATTTTGGGTAAAAGATACAATATCTGTTTCGAGGGTTCAGAAACCATAAGTGAAGCCAAACACTTCTTATTAATAATGCCCTCCTCACAGGCTAGTTGCAAAAGGGAGTCAATCTCTTCCTTGAAGACAGACGTAGGGTCTAGGGACATGTGCATATAGCATTTGGCATCAGACAATTGGGTTAGCCCTTCCTGTACATAATCGGCCGTATTCCAAACCACAACTGCACCGCCCTTGTCCGCGGGGACAATAACTACATCTTTATTGTTACATAAATTGTCCAAAGCTACTCTGTCTTCAGGTGTTAAATTACTTGCTAACATAATGTGTCCCAAGTTCTCAAAATGTATATCCCTCAAAACAGTATCCATGAAAATAGACACGTGTTTGTTCATGGGTGGTTGAAATGAAGACTTGCCAAAGCGAAAGTCCTCAGAAGGTTCTGATTTATCATCATCAAAAAACAATTTCAAATTCAAATTCCGGCAAAATGCCTGTAAATCTTGTACAATCTGATATTCCTGGCTAAAAAAAGACGGAATATAATTGAGTCCCTTGTTCAAAAGAGCAACCTGTTCATTGGTTAATACAGCTTTAGACAGATTCAATACATTCTGGTTAAACTCTGGCATTTCCCCTACTTCAGGAAATTGTCCAATAGTCCCTGGAAAGACACCTGGGTGGTTGCTCTTTCTATGCTTCCTGCCCCCCCGGTGTCCCTTCCCCCCTCTAAAGGGGAAATTTTGTTTGTTTTCTTCCTGATAGGTGAAACCCTCTCAAAGGACCCCTCACCATCCGTGAGAGAGGATTCCTCCCCAGAAGTACTACATGATGTATCCCCCTTGTTCTTCAAAATTGAGCGAGGTCTCTTCTTGGTGCGACTGGGCCCTGTCCTAACCTGATTGGTATCAACAAATCGTACTGATCTGCTGAAATCAAAAGGTTTACCCCGTTGGTAATCTGAGTAGTCACGATGAAACTTTTTAATTTTACGTTCCTTAATGGTTTTCTCATGTTCCATCAAATCTTGAGAAAGTTTTTTAATATTGTCCTGATATTTAGAGGATGATTCAAACTTTTGAACATCCGAACATAAGTTCTTTATTTCCTGTATATTAGAATCAACTGTCCTTTCATAATATTGTAACAAGATGTTCACAAATGTCATGGATCCTGTCTGTAAAGCCTCCTTCCAATCTTGGTTAAGTTTTTCATCTGGTCTCCCTACCAGAGGTTGGATACGTATGCGTAATCCCCTGGGAGCCATATTTTGTGCCGAATATGCTTTGAAAAGCTTAAGATGCCAAATGTTCGATCTAAGAGTTTTAAATGCTTTGGTGATTGAATGAAAAAACATATCACAATCCACCAAAGTTGATTGAACCGAATTGACCGGATCATTGCTTGGCAGATTTTCAATGCCAAATACACCTATGTCCTGCCGATCAGCACATAATCCAGATAACATGTCATTCAGATCCATGCTGTGAGTACTATTGTATATGGACAGCCAATATTTTGTGGGACACGAGAAAACCAAAATTTAAACAGTGACTAAACTGTACTAGAAAGACAATGCTTCAATGGCCCAGTCGCACCAAGAGCCTATAAAATCAAAACAAAAATTGTTTAAGGGCCACTAGGGGAGCAGAAAGCATTGATCTACACAAGAAGATTTTCTCAAATCTTTGGCTTTTAATTGTTGGTCAGTAGTTTTCAATGAAGATGAAAACCTGTCCCAGGTAAAATAATGAATAATCCAATGAGACAATCAGAATTTCTGTTTGATATGCCCCACTGAAAACAAGCCAACAAGTGTATACAACAACTAGTATTAGTTGTTAGACTCAACCATATAAAACATATATTTTATAGGGTCCCCCCAAAAAAGATTAAAGCGCAGAAATACCAAAAAGTTATTAGATATCAAACCAAGTGCCCAAACAGACCAATAAACACTAGGTTTTCTCCAAAACCAGTACTTCAAATATTGACACCAGTCAAAAAACAAACACCGTTGATCAACACAGGAGAAAATGCTATTATATACTATTGTTCACCAGCAATTGTAAGTCACATATAGAAATCTCACCAAAGATTAAATATAATGTAATCCAACAGTACAAAGTTCTTTTAATAAGCAGAAATTGCCCCACTATATGCCAAATCGAGCCCACTAGTAATGGTGGAAGCCATGGTTAGTTATAATCTCAGCCATACCAAACATTAATAAAGTAGACTCACAAAGAAGATGATTTGTAATAATAAACCATATTTTAATTGTTAAATGGGGGACCGAGCAGTGATCCGCTTCACCAGATGTAAAAGATAATTAGCATGCTAAAATTTACTGTATTACTATTATAAGTGCAACCAAGAAGACAATGTTATGGTTTATTGTACACCACTCCTTTGACACTTTTATCCTCAGCAAACAAGATATATCACCATAGTAATAATTCTAGACAGTTTGTGTCCCTCTTAATCACAAACAACAGTATAGTAGGGGATCTAGATCAACACCAATAATCCATCCAACATGTCTGATTAGTTTCACTATCAATATATATGTCCTGTGATGGATATGATATATATCTCAATAATATTATACAATCTTGAATATTTGTACCAGAATAAGTTGTATAAATATGTGACAATTTCTGAGCAAAATATTCAGGTATACTGTGTTCCCCCAAAAATCAATACATAATGCCAACAAATATACAAAACTAGAAAACAGTCTCACTTAGCTGTAATGAACTTGTAGTCTTAAAGGGTTTTAAACACCATATAGATCCAACCAGGTTCGACATTAAAATGTGTCTAGTTATCAAAAAAAGCACATAGTGCCCCTGACTGAATCCAAACCCAATGCCATTCAACTACATACAATATATTAGCCCACACACTAAGGGACAAAAATGCTCAAAATGTCACAATATATCTGTAGGTTAGATGTAGTTGTATAGATTCCAGACAGTTGAGCGCTCCCAAAAGCTGACCAGAAATAACCTGAGTATAAACTTGGTAGGGCCTGGCCCATTTAGTTAACCAATTCAATGGGGAGAACCTGGTTAATAGCCCCCGGCCATATAGGTAATGTCAATAAACCAATAGACAAAACTATTATGTAAATATCTGCTAAAAAGCAGTATGTTCCAATATGTCAAAAAAGCAGCAACCATTGACATATAACATTTGCCGAAAAAAATATGAATTCAATCATTACACATACTTTACCCTTATCACTCTATAGTTGTATTAGTTTAAACTAATAACATCAGGTTGCATATGAATAATTGCAATAAATCACATAATTGTCATTTGTTCATTGACAATATTAATATCCGCATGATATTAAAATCCAGAAGATCCTGTATCATCAGAGGTCCCAAATCCTGGACTTCGACACAATTATGAACCATAAATGTCCAAAGCTGTGTTAGAAAGATAGGGTAAGATAGTATATAAGCACAACAACACCGTAACCTAGTAACATAAAACCAACCCTAAATAAGGCCTAGTTTGAATGTATTATAATCCCCCACACACCAAACCGTGACCGGTATAGTGATTACTCCTTGAGAAACACAAAGGCCCTGATTGTAAAAACAACATGAAACCCATATATAAATCTAATATGAGCTCCAGTTCACTTGTAAAAAGCATGAATCATACCGTAGTATAATTGTTCAAAACAGGCATTTGATCAAACTCAAGAGTGCAAATAAACAAATGAATAGAAATACCATCAAAGTAAGCCGTTCCAATTTACGGTCCAAAAAGACCATCGGAACGCCACCAACAACCTTATTCAGATAAGCGGTACTGATACACAGTGTTGTTAATCACATAAACATATATTATACATATAGTCCCAATAGTTGAACAGTCCCTTTAGTTTCTTGTATGTTGTTCGTACTTTTAGGCGTTGTTATATTTGTGAAAAAATACAGTATTTATCGACCCTGAGTCAGGACCCCAATAGTACACAAAACTGGCTCCAAAAGCGCCAAGGTGCAAGGACTAATGTAACGACTCAGACCATTTATAATAGGTTATGTGTAGTTCTCAATAACCCTGTTGATCTATTTCATTAATGAGGTTTGGGTCATCTGGACCTTGAAAATCCCCTTATATACTTGTGTATATAATGAATACTAAACAATCTGTAGTTGGTTCTGTTCTATTTTTGTGTACTACATTAAGTTTTACGGGTTGCGGACAGAAATAATCTTAATATGGGGGTCTAGGTAGTTAAAATAATTCCATATAGATAGTTCACATGTGAAATCAACTATGTTAATATGGAGAGTAACTATTTACAGACTTTGGTTGTAATTAGATTAATGATACATACATATGGTGGGTTAATGATACATACATTTTATATATATGCGATTTATATTATTTATATCATTTCTTTTTCCCATTTTATGGGATTGTAATGTTTTCTGTTTCCACTGTCTTTCATTGGAGTGCTATACTTTGTACATCCTGATTATGAAAGATTGTCAAACAGCGTTAATGCTGATTTGGGGTGTCTAGATTGTTGAACATATAGGTATTGGATCTGAGGAACTAATACTGTTGTCATTGACCCATACTTGCTCAATAATTGTGGTTCATGGTTTGAAAAAATATATATGTTTTTATACATATATATATTATGTCATATTATCTCAATTGTAACATAATTTCGTCATATTAATATGGTTGACATGTCCTGTTTTATGATTGCATCTTATTGCAGAGTTGCATATTGTGTTTTGGTATCACCGTATGTTTAAAACACATAATTGTATTAGAAGACATAAGATTCTTAACAAATGAAGAAAGATTGCAAACAAAATATATGGGATGGAAATACATTATGGAATGAGGGAAATGAATGTTGCTCAGGGTAACCACTATTATGCAGGACAGCAGTGAAGATATTAGATGCAACACTAGCAAGAAATGGAAGATTATTTTTGGATTTAAGATGGCAAGGACAAGAATATAGCATTATAGCTTTTTATGCTTATTTGTAAGGAAAGGGAGAACTTATTTCAACAATTGTTAGATTATGTAGTAGTAAATGTGACAAATAGAAACACCGCCAGTCCAGCTATCTGGAATTTTGTAAATAATTGCATGTCATTTGTGAATATTACTATGATTCATATGCTTGTCTCACAAATGTAAGAGAATTATATGTTATGTGGATATTAAACTACTGGTGTAGAAGTGTGTGCAGAACTGTACATCATGTACTGGGCTTCAAGAATGTAACCACAGTGTACCCCACTGGAAAAGAACAGAAATGTATATAAACTATATGCCTGTTCAAATTTATGTTTTCATAGTAGAAGTTGGAACATGCAGAGTTAACTTGCAAAACTCTAAGAAAATAAGTTGAAAAGTAAAGAGTTTTACAATGTGCTATAAAGTTAGTTAATGCAAGAAGGCAGGATGTCTACAGCTAGAAGTTTTCTATTGTCTGGAAAAGCAGAAATAATTACTAGGTTTCAAATGTAGTGTGTTTTGTTGCTCTGTGACTTTCTAGCAGCTGCACATCTGAGAGAAAAGTATTTTTGACACAGAGGTGCTAAATTTTAAGTTTCTGTTAGCCTGCGAACTGAAGGCAGGTGACAGAGTGATGTCATCCAGCTGACCAAGCAGTAATGTTTTGATATTAATTTGGGAACTCTCTCTCAGAGACTTTGCATTTTGTATTGGTCTTTGGACCTGGAAACATCCTCTCATCAGCACTTGCCTTGCTAATAGTAAGCAACTAGATTACAGTGATTTCTCTTCGAGATGGATAGGAATATAGTAAGATTATTTTAGATGTTTTCTGTATTTATTCGAGACTGTCTGGCAACGTTGTTTTAAAATATTTCCTGTGATTCTGAACTCTGTAGTCACTATACTGAGTTACTGAATATTGTTTTGTTCTATTATTATTTATTATTAAATACATTTAAACCTTTTAATTGTGGTTGGTTTGTTTAGAGATATTTAGGCTGTTAGATTACTTGCATATGTATTTGGTGGCAGTGTACAGGCCACTCAAATAACTTTGCAAGTCTTGGTCACACTTATTTGGATAACAGAACATTACACAGCAGGATTGGTCACCCTTTGGTAAGGGCCTTATAGTGGCTGATACATAAGGGTGGTTTGTGGCAGTGATTACTACCTTGTATTCTGGGCAGAAGGGGGCATAGCTAGTGAACCTGTGCCTACCTTCCCCAGGAGTGTATGTGTGCTTGTATATAAATCAAATCTCAAAGTGTGTGTGTGTGTGTGTGTGTGTGTGTGTGTGTGTGTGTGTGTGTGTCAGCTACTTGGGCAGGGACATGAAGCACTGGTTGGACAGAGAGGGTGCTGGCGGTTTTGGCTTGAACACTCGGCTGAGATCTTAACCCTATAGCTGTGCCAGTGTGGAGTCTTATTGCAGATAAGGAGAAAGAGGAAGAAACCAGCCCCAGACTGACTGTGATCTCTGTGTGCTCTTAAGGGAAATTGTACTTTACTGTGTATATACTTGTCATCCTCCCAATGTGCATGTCCCTTACTGGTGCTAGTGGGGAGGACTGAGGCTCCTTGATTACTGGACCAGTGCAGGGGCACTACAGTAAAATATGATTATAATAATAAAGAGGGGTTTGACTGTGACTGAAGAGGTAAAAGGAAAGGACATAAGAAAAAGTGGTAGAAGTTATGAAATGTGATACATTGGTTATATGGAACAGAAAATTCTGGGCAAACAGAAGAGGCATTCTTAAATCTGACATTGGTTACTTTATAGTAGCTAAAGGAATAAGTATAGAAGAATGGGAAGTAGTTGTAACAGGATTTACAGGTCATTTAGCAATATGAATGGAGATAAAAATATAGAATATAAAAATAAGAAAGGGAATAAAACTTATGAATGAAAAGAATGGAATGAAGACAAAGAAGAAATTATACAATTATGGAGAGATCATGTTACTTTGAAGACATTTGGTTGGAACAGTGGATTACACTCAAAAAATTATATTTCTTTTCAATGGCAGGGGAGAAAAACAAAGCTAGAAAGATGTATAGAGATATATGAAAATGTTTTCAAAATTTTAGAAAAGAAAGAGTATTATGATAAAGAATTATACAAAAGAAATTATAACAGTATTACGAATATATTATATAAAAAGATAGTTATTACAATGAAAAAAGGAAAATGGTGTACTAACAGAAATACAAAATAAGAAAGCAGAGGTGTCAGAAAAACACAGATTATGGAAACTGTAGTATCTTACATGGAAGATGTATGTTTAAAGAAAAAAGAAAGAACGCAATAGAATATGAAAAGTACAATTTTCAGATAAAGTAAATAAGGAAATTGAAAAATATATATTACTATGTAGAAGTTAAAGTGCTTAGACAGATAAATATAGATTCAGTAGCAGGCCGGGATGGGATAGGATTATGATATCTTTAAAAATTTAATGGAATAGTAAAAAGAAAATTTGTCACACATTTTGAATGAATAGTTAAATGACATTTGTTGTTATAAGAAACTGTGTAGTGGAATATTAAAAGTCTTATGGAAAAAAGATGAAAAAGAATTTAAATTGGAGACCAACAGTATTAAATAATACATATAAGATATTTATGAAGATAATTAAAGCAGGAAAATAATATGGAAAATATAATGGAAGAAAATGTATATGGTATAAAAGGAAATGGATAAGAGCTGCAAATGATAGCATGAGAAATTGTGGATAATATTTTAAACAGATCAGATGATATAAAACGTACTGTAGTTGATATTAATAAAGTTTTTGATTCGACAGAGCATAAGACGTTATGGGGCATTAATGGAAGCATATCATTTTAATGATAAAATTAAGAAAGTCTGTATGACAGGCTATAGTAATAATAAAATAATTCTAATAAATGGCTGGTTTAGTGAAGAAAGTAGAGTTGTATAAAATCTTACCATAACAGTAGATGTCCTTTCCTTCACTGTTGCAGTAATCTTTACCTATGGGATTCCCTGCCATGGGTAGCCCAACATCCGGCCAATATACCAAAGTCTACTGTTGCTTTAAGGTATGCTGAACATCACATGTATGCTCCTCACATAGCACAGGGCATAAAGGTGATGTCCAGGTGTACCATCCTAAGAACTGATTGCCCCAGTAGGAAAACCAGTCTAAGGAAACCAAGGAAGTAACCAGTACAACCAGGAAGGAAAAAGGATTAGGGGAATGGAGGGAGAGAGTGAATACTGCAACAGTGAATGGAAGGACATCTACTGTTATGTTAAGATTTTACACAGCTTTACTAAGTCCTTCCACTCACTGCTGCAGTATTCTTTAACTATGGAAGAGTGCCAAAGCTCAAGAAGACACTTGGCAGGAGGAAGGAGCAGTACAGCCCTTTAAAAAAACCCATGAACAGTGGCTCTAGCAAAACCAGCTCTAACTCTGGAGATTCCATCCAACTTGTAGTGCTTGGTAAAAGTATGTACACAAGTCCAGGTAGCTGCTTCAAATACAGAGTTAGTGTCTAAACCCTTGAAAAAAGCAGTAGAAGAAGCCACAGCTCTAACAGAATGAACCTTCACAGATGAAGGAAGGCTCTTACCATGAAAAGTATAACAAAAAGAAATAGATTTTGAAATACAAGAAGAAATAGCTTGCTTGGATACACCTAATCCTAAGGATCTAGGAAGAAAGAAAACAAACAGATCAGATTTTCTACTAGCCTTAGTCTTACCCAAATAAAATCTGGGTCGTCTATGAACATCCAAAGTATGCAGCACCCTCTTTCACTGGTAGATTGCGAAGAGGAGAAAAAAGTAACAAATGAATAAGACTGACAACTCCTTAACCTCCTTAGGCATAAAAGGATTAGTACACACACTATCCTTATGATATACCAAAAAAGGAGAACAAGCCATAAGGGCTTGAAGCTCAGCACCTGTCTGACAGAAGTAAGAGCGAACAAAAGAACTGCTTCCCAGAACCATGTTGCATGGAAGCTGAAGCAGCAGGCTCATAGGGAACCTGAGTCAACTTCTCCAAAACAAAATTAAGATCTCAGGGAGGAGGAACAGCTTTTCTGGGAGGTCTCATACAAAGAACACCTTTAAGAAACCGTTTAGTCTCAAAACTAGAAGCTAAAGGAGGAGATAAAGGCAGACAAGCAGAGACAGTGGATAAGTGGGGGCCTTAATAGAAGTATAGGCTAAACCAGGATCGAGCAACTCACATAAATAAAAGAAAAATAAAGGAACATCCAAATAAGTAGATCCAGGTTACGAAACAGACAAAACAGAGAACCTCTTCTATTTCGATAAGTAGGATTTCCTAGCAGTGTGCTTCCTGGCCTCCTGCAGGACCCTCAGCACATACTCAGAAAAAAAGGCGTCTATGTGGAATCAAAATCATATCAAACACAAAGTTGCAAAGTGGACAGGTTGGGATGGATGACAGATCCCTTGTCTTGTGTGAGTAGGTCCAGCCTGTGAGGTAACTTGTGATGATTACCCTTGGCTAAATGCAAAAGAGGGAACCAATGGTGTAGGGTCCAAAAGAGACTGTTGTATCTTGAACAGGACTTTTGAAATGGAATGCAAAAGAAACATCTTCTTCCAAGAAAGAGAGAGTCAGTCCTCCTTCCACACCAGAGGACATAAGACTCTGGCACAAAAAAAGAGGAAGTTGTCTATTCACAGGGGAGGCAAATAGATCTACTTGAGGAGTACCCCACTGGTGGACAATGTCCAGAAACACATCCCTGTGAAACATCCATTCATGGGATTGAGTTAAGGACCTGCTCAGTGTGTCTGCCACAATGTTTTGATCTGAAGGGATGTAAACTGCCTGAAGAGTCGCTTGACAATTGACAGCAAGATCGCAAACCAAGAGTGCCAGCCGGCAAAGAAAGCAAGAGCTTTTTCCTCCCTGTTTATTTATATACCACATCACTGTGGTATTGACTGTGAATACATTCAGTGGTCCTGGAGAGAAAAAAAAAAAAAAAGAATTAAAAGCCTGAAGAGCCAGCATTAGAGCTCTCATCTCTGGCATTGATCTGCTCCTCCTGCGGAAGAGGCGACCATACCCCTGTACCTTTATGGATCCAAAAGCTGATCTCCATCCCACATCAGAAACATCTGTGAACAGTTCCTAAGAGGGAAATGGGGGATGAAAAGGGAGCCCAGGATTTAGAGACAACTGCTAAATCCACTAGTGAAGTTCCTTCGGGAGACAAGGAAGAAGAGGATCTACAAAGTCTAGAGAATGTGCATGTTGAAGCCATACTGATTTCAGAAACCACTGAAACCTTCTCGTGGAGTATGGCCAGAGGGAGCACTGGAATGGTGGATGCCAAGAAATCCTGAGTTCTCAAACTCCCTAGCTGTAATGGAGGCCAGAGGAAGAAGACTTTGAAGGAAGGAAATGAGAGTTAAGACCTTTGGAGGAGGCAGAGATGCCAGCATAGTCATCGTCTGAATCCCACAACCCAGAAAGATATGATCCCAAGAAGGAGTCTGAAAAGACATTTTGAAGTTTATTGTGAACCTAAGACTCTGAAGAAGGAAAATGGAAAAATGAAGATTTTGCAACAATATCTCTTGAAAAGAAGCCGGAATCAGCAAATTGCCCAAGTAAGGAAATATTTGGATCCCTTGATGCCTGGAAAAGCAATCACAAGATCAAGGCATTTGGTGAATACCACTGGGGAAGTAGAAAGGCCAAAGGGCAAAGCAGAGAACTGAAAATGCCAGGAAGCAACAGAGAAACACAAAAACTTCATGAAAAGAGGATAGAGCAGAATATGTAGATAAGTATTCCTTGAGATCCAGAGACACCATATAGGTAGCAAGGGAAGAAACAGTCTGAAGGGACAACATCTGAAAGGAGGGCACCTTCAGAAAAATGTTTAGATGATAGAATTAGTCTCCAAGTACGCTCTTCCTTGGGTACTAGAAACATTCTTGAATAAAACCCCTTCCCCCTTTGGGACACAGGCACCTCTTGAATAGTACCCTCAGTCAAAAAATTTTGAAGTACCTCTGGGGAAAAAAGGAAGTTGTCCCAGAGGAGGCTGAAAAAATACCCATAAAAATGGGACAGTATTTCCACACCATGAAGTACCCCTGGTGAACAATGGACAGAACCCAAGAATATTGAGTAATCTAAAGCCAAAGAGGAAGAGGAAAAGAAAGACGAATGTGGTTGGGAGGAGACGGATAGTCATACAGAACCTGGTTTATCAGGAAAGGAAAGCTTCTGAATCCCAGAAGTCTAAGTAGTCTTAACAGAAGGCGCCTGCTTGCCACTCTTTTTACCTTTAGTAGGAAGGCGAGATTGCCTGCAAACAAAGGCTGGCTTATTGGGGTAGTTTCTCTGAATTTTAGGCATAGAAGAAAAAAACAGAAGTTTAAGCTCCTGTAATGCTTTCCCCTTATCTTGAAGGGACTTAAACCAGCAGCTGCTTCCCTAAACAAATTATATTATCCAGAGAAGCATCCATCAAGTTGGCCTTAATATCATCAGGTAAAGGTTGAAGCCTAAGCCACAAATACCTCCTCCTCACTGAACCAAAAGCAGCATCCCTAGAAGACACGTTTGCTGCATCATAATTACATTTGATAGAATGAAGAACCACTTGAGAGAAGGTCCTAACAAGGAAAGAGCAGAAGTTTTACCCTTAGAATCTGGAAGCTCCGAAATAAGCTTTCAAGCGTGAGAAAGAAGAGCCAACACATATCTGAACATATGGGTCTGATAATAAATAGCCCTAAAAGTTAGGGTAGAGAAGTGTAAACCATCTTACTCAGCCTTTCCATAGTTCTGCTGATCTTCTCAGAGGGCAGTAACTTGGGCGAATGAAGCAATTGAGAGGGCTTGTCAGAGGCTACAGACATCACAGAGGGGGTCAGCAGCAGGATATTTGTACGAAAAGTTACAATCCTCAGGCACCCTATAAAACTTATCAGGCTTCCATGGAGCAGGGGGCAGAGAATCAGGAGCTTTAGAGGCATTGGAAAAAGCAGCCAGCAAAGCAGGGGGAATACCAGCATGTTTAGGAGATTCCATCTGTAGCAACTCATAGTACCTCTTATGGATGTCAGAGACCTGAGCACAATCCCATTAAAAAAATTCCATCATCCCAGAGATTGTGTCCCCAAAGGAAATTTCTTCAAAAGGAGTATCAGGACCATTAGATTGCTCCTCCTCTGATGCAGAGTCCAAAGGAGAATGAATTTGGGTAGAGTAAGCCAGGGATTCCACATCAGAATTGGACTCCTCCTCAGAAGCATCCTGCTCCCTGAGCTTTTTTAAGGGGGAGCAGGAACAGAAAAAACTCTGAGAAGGTTTTAGTGCCATCAATGCATAAAACAACTCTTGAGTAAAGGTCTGCTACTTACTCTGTGGATCTCTAGGAGCAGGAGAAACATGTTTAGTGTTTTGTTTCTTCTTTAAAGGAACATCCGCCCTAGAAAACTTAAAAGGCCCTGATCCAGGACAGCATTCAATAACCATAGTAGGAACTTCCTCCCTAAACAGAACCTGTAGAACACATCTTGGAAATAAATCAACTGTGGTTCCCCCTACACATACAAAACGGACACCTGCAAGGCCTTGTTGGACATGCTGCAAACCGGATCCTCTCCAGCCTTCAACCCAACTGCAACAAAGGAATCCAACAACAAACCCAGGCAAGCCTCTGGGTTCTCACTGACCTTGGGAGAAACCCCTGGCAGAGGCTGGACAGAGGAACATTCTAGTCTTAGTTATTTCACCTTCTTCCCTAATGGCTGACCATCAGGGGCAGGAAGTTCCCTCCACTGTATCCTTCATGAGAAGCTTAAGGCACTGATTTCTCTAGATACAAGGCCAGGGAAAAAAGTCTACTACTCAAGGACTTTGGTACAAAAGCCTCACAAATACAACAGGTCATATGGTCAGGAGAGGCTCCTAGGCAAAATAAGCACTTATTGTGACAGTCTTTATAGGGAATCTGTCTCCCGCACTGGCATTTGCCCTTCCTGGATGACATTAACCCCTAGAAGGAACAAAAAAGCCACGAAAAAAAACAAATCCACGACGAGGTACTTATCTGCAATGGCTTGATATCAGCAAACCAGGTGAAGACATTCAAACCGTCAAATGAAAGATGTATTCAAACTGGTGGTAATGACATAGGCATTCAGACTGATGATCCAGAGATGCGTTTGGACTGACGGCAAAGATGTTCTGAGGATGGTACACATGGATGTCATCTTTATGCCCTATGCTAAGCGAGAAGCATACATGAGACATTCGGTGTGGCTTAAAGGAACAGCAGGCTTCGGTGTACTGGCCAGACATCGGGCTACCCATGGCAGGGAATCCTGTAGATAAAGAATGCTGCAACAGTGAATGGAAGGACATCTAGAGAAGAGCAACTGGACAAGACAAGGCTGCCCTAGGAGTGGTACAGTATATACTTTAGTTACAAACATGGCAGTAAGTAAGGTGAACTGTAAAATGGAAAATGCAAAATAGGTAATGCAAAGAGGTGCAGATATTCTGATTTTGATGACATATGCAGATATTTTAATTACTAAAAATAGTCTATGGATGAAAAGTTATTTTTATAGTAGATTGTTTAAAAAATAGGTATATTAAATAAGCATACAGTAAAGGTTTGGGAGACTAGCTAAAGATATCAGGAATATAATTTACAATAAAAGAAATTCCAGTATTGGTTATAAATTCTGTTGATAAAATAATAAGTGGAATACAATAGAAACATTTTTTAAAGGAATTAAAATAAAAGCTAATCTGATAAATTCAGTTTTAATGGGAAAGAGAGCATATTTATCAAGAGTGTATGATTCTGAGAAAGCACGAACAACAATCAGAAGATACCTTTATGTTTATAAGGGGATTCTAGATTAACTCCGGTAAACAGAGTACTATTTTATTTATTTATATTTATAATTTATATCGATATATATATATATATATATATATATATATATATATATATATAAAGAAAAATCCCAATGAAGCAAGCTAATAAAATTCAAACAGCAATCAAAAAGAAAAATCCCAACCTGGAAGGTAAACACTGACAGCAAAATAGAACCAGAAGTAAGCACTTTTACGGTCAAACAAACCACTTCATCACACACGGACAGACAGACACACACACACACACACACACACACACACACACACACACACACACACACACACACACACACACACGCACACACACACGCACACACACACGCACACACACACGCACACACACACGCACACACAGACACAGGGACACAGACAGACACAGAGAGATGGAGACAGACAGGCACACAGATTAGAGACAGACAGGCACACAGATAGAGACAGACAGGCACACAGATAGAGACAGACAGGCACACAGATAGAGACAGACAGGCACACAGATAGAGACAGACAGGCACACAGATAGAGAGACAGGCACACAGATAGAGACAGACAGGCACACAGATAGAGACAGACAGGCACACAGATAGAGACAGACAGACACACAGATAGAGACAGACAGACACACAGATAGAGACAGACAGACACACAGATAGAGACAGACAGACACACAGACAGACAGGCAGGCACACAGACAGACAGGCAGGCACACAGACAGACAGGCACACAGAGGCAGACACAGACAGACACACAGGCAGGCAGACACACGCAGGCAGACAAGACAGACATACACGCAGGCAGACAAGACAACACAGACAGGCAGAAACAGACACACAGGCAGACAGAGACAGAGGCAGACAGACAGGCAGGCAGGCAGACACAGAGACACACAGACAGATGAACACACACAGACCAGACACACACAGACCAGACAGACAGGCACAGACAGGCAGACACACACAGACGCACACACAGACAGATGCGCACACACAGACAGACACGCACACACAGACAGACGTGCACACACAGACCAGACACACACACACACACACACACAAGACACACACTAGCACCTACCTGCATGTCTAACTCACTCGACTGCAGGGAGGACTTGCAGACTCTACACAGAAGGTACTCCAGCTGAGAATCAACCGGAAAACAGGAACTGGGATTATTAAACTCAGTGGTATTCCAGATTTATTAAACTGATATAAAGCACTGAAATGGATAAATGAGATTAATGAGAAATTAGTAGTAAGACTAAGTATAACTATGAAAAATGCTGGGAGATAATAGAGAAAGAACATTTTAGTGAAATAGAGAATTATCAAGAACAAATAAAAAATGTGGAAAATAAAGATTGATAAGATAGATGATGATCGGAAGACTTGCTATAAGAATATAATGGTACAATATTATTGTGTTAACTCGGAAAAAAAATTAAAGCTATAAAAGAAAGAAACAAGTGGTACAGTAATAAAGTAGAATATCAGGATTTTCTTTGGAGACTGAGAATAAAGAAATTGCCAATGAAAGCAAATATACCTTATAAAAAGAAAAGTGAGAGAACATGTCTATTTTGGTGAAGAAGAAACCACAGAACATGTTTTCTGAAATGTAAAAGAGTGGATAAATTATGGGAAAAAGTATGAGAGTTAAAACATTTTGGAGAGTTAAAAGACAGTAGCAAAATAAACCTGGATTGAATATGGCTATTATAAGAATAGAAACAAATAATATATAGAATAAATAAAAAGTTGTTTTATGTAATCTAGGTGATTTGGAATGACAGATTACATTAGATTATGTTTAATAGGAAGTGGATATTACAATGACATTAAGTAAAATCAGATGGTTATGGAAGAAGAGTGGGGGTCTAGTTTGAAGAAAAATGTACAAAGATGAAAAATAGAATGCATAAGGAAATATGTAAAGTTGTGTAAATATGTATGGTTCTACGTAAAAATGTAAATTTGTAAATAATGTGTCATTTAAGTAGGATGTAAATAAAGGACCTCTTCTCTTACAGAAGGTGTCGTGGGATCTTTTACATCCACCTGAGCTATCACCAGCTCAGTGGGTCCTTGGTTTAACATCTCATCCAAAGGATGAAGCATCCAAGAGTGCATCACCCCCTTATGCAGCACTGCAGTGTCAGTAATTGATCTACCTGGTGTGGGAATAGAACGCACAGCTTTTCACAAAAGGTGAATGTGCTCTCTTCCTGTTGTACCACTGATGTTAATTTACTTATTTTTTTCATCTATTTAATTTCACTTTTCAAATGCAATATATTACGCAATTAACAAGAAAGAATCTCATCTACCTAACGTGTAAGGGACCCATATTCTTCTATGGCTCATATTCCCTACTCTCATTGCTGAGACCTTAACACTGCTGTTCCATGGAGTTATGTCTGTACAATCATAATGTACCATCTTTTTCCTATTCTGTTATGTGAAGGGCGAGGAAAAAAAGAGAAGGAAAATGTTAGTGCGTGTATTTCATTTTAACATGTTTTCATTTCAAGATGGAGTTTTTCAGTCTGCATCGAGAATTTACTTCCTGTTAAATATAATTAATGCCAGCATGGCAAAAGTGTAGGAATTTCTCTTCTTTGTGGAATTCAGAACTCATGCTTGATATGGAAAGTCATAAACAAAGAGTTAGGCGATATTAGTAGAATTCATGTTGTGGTGTTCATTTTAATTAGTCAGTGGTTGTTCTAAGAATGTTACAATAAGGTTGCTTTCAATCAGAGGAGTTACACAATGTCTGATTTTGCTATTCGAGGAGACAGGATTGTTGCATGTCTCATGTATTCAAATGAGACACTGACACTGGGTATACGTTTAAGTCAGGAGCTCTAACTGGAACATATACTTCGAACGTCATAAGATGACGGACTTGTTACTTCAAACCCACTCAAATGTGCATCTCCATTCATGCCTGCACTCACTCTGACTACACAAAATGGCACTGACCTTCCACGTGCTCAGTAACTTGTATGCGTGTGCTATCTAGCTACAGTGACTGACTAGGTACAATACACACAATGATCTACAAGGCCCTTGATTTCCCTGTCTCCCATGTATGTACCTTTCTTTGCAATAATGGAGATTTATTCACTGATGAACTGTTTTGTGTGAAAGTTTATTTGGTACCTTAACAGCTGTCATTCTCCTTTTTACACTTTCCGTAAACTTACCTTCCTTCAGCAACTCTCAAGCAATGTTTAACATTTGTTAACCAGGCAAGTGAAATGGTCCAAGAAACCTTTTTAGCCATGACCTGGGGTCATACAAACAGATGACAAAAGGCACATACAGTAAAATATAAAGCAGATGTAAAAGAAAGAAAACATCCACAATCAGATATTACATATGATACTACATTCCTAAAGTCACAAATTTCATCGTCTGTGTCAAAGGAAAAAAACTTCAAAGACCAAATACACATAAGGTTCAGTTAAGGCACTTTAATTTACTTGCAGCAAGGAGACAAAAACATGCAAATACAAGGATTTGTCTAACTACTAACAGGAAGTAGGTTCATTCTTATACTGTTTTACAAGACATGGCCTTCTAAGCTGACGTAATCAAACACAACTTTAAGCATTGTACTACAGCAGGTGTTACTTCAGATTTTCTGCTGACATGACTAGATTTGTGAGAAACTTTTCAGAAAAACAACCGGGCCTTGATCACCAGTACTTCAGATACAGGCAAATGCTGATTGCAGTTCATATTTTCAAGCAGGCTTTGTCCTAATTATCTGTTACTTCTACAGCTGTGTATGTTCTCATAGCACAGCGGAAATTCTTGTCTGAGTTTCATATAAGCAGTACTGTTCTATTCATTATTTTCCTTTCCTAACGCAAGCAGAAATCATCTGCTTCTCAGTAAATTTCCAAAGCACAAGCAAGATTTTAGCTAACAGTACAAGGTGAGAAAGCAACTGCAGTTTGTACAGATTTATGCAGTATGAAATAGAATAAATGTGTTAACTCTTTTAGGCTCTGAATGCACTAAGCATATTACTAATACACACAGAGCAGTTACTACTCCATGTCCCCTTCCCCCACAAAATGTATATTTTCTATTGTTCATGCTACAGTCTAAAATAGCCACACCTCCTATATTGTTATTCTAAACGTATAACAAGATTAAAGAAAGCATACCACAGGGTATATACTGATAAACTATTTTCAGCTCTATACAAAATCCCTGTTTTAAAAGGATTCAGCCATGACTTCATGATTACCGAAAAACAGCCTAATCAATTCCACTTCCAATTATTATTATTATTTAAATAAGCTCTTAAGTCTAACAGCAAAGATTTACTCAAACATTTTGTTTCAAAAAAGAACAGCAAGTGGCCCCGTTTTTCCCCAATGCACATCTCCAACCTTACAACAAAATATTCCCATCACCAGAAATCTTTCTAATACTTCAATCCGTGTCTATGAAGAGTCCACCCTCCCACACTAGCTTTTCCTCCAAACCCTTTACGTTTCACATGAATTAAGTCAGATCATTCATAACCCTACCTTCAAAACCTGTAGAACATAACCCCCCTACCTCTTCTAATTTGCAACAGCTAGAGCACCCACATAATGCAAAATAACTGGCAACTGTACAATTTTATGCATTTCGCATAGCCTAGCACACACCTTTGAACCTAACGACCACAAGGGCCTTTTTAAGCCTAGCTATGCATCCCAAATCTCTGATAAGTTCTAGTACCCTTTATAAAAGTTTAACTAGGGGCCTGGGAGGAGAAACATTTAGAAGCAGGGGCCTGGGAGATGAACCCTATACAGGCTGCCTGTGTCTATTAGAGACATTCTGCTGCCTTAAATCCTGTTGTGTTTAAGTTACTAAGCAGGACAATACCAAACTAAACAAATGGATTGAATCATTCCTGTTTATTCTCATTGTTGATATTCAGTAGCCTGCCTAGCCAGCCATTAACCAACAGCACTGCCCTAGTAAAATTCTACACACTCTTGATCAAACTTCTTCCCAAAGTCATAACTTTTTAAAATTGTAAATATTTGAAACTGTCAGATGATGTGAAATGCCTCATTAGAAATGTACTGCACCAAACATCCTCCATGCTTATACCCCTTTTTTTACCTTATACCACACTCAGTTATAGTATGTCATGCACATCACCATTAATCCTTGGCTGAAATATTTTAAAGAGTTTACAGTCAGTATTTAACAAAGTCAAGACTCTACTTCAACTTCTCCTTCACAAACTTACCAATAGTTTCACTAACTCTTCCATTTCTAATACCCCCTGGCAGCTGTTAGA
>NC_056744.1:1173876252-1173893251 GCF_019279795.1 Protopterus annectens | reverse complement strand
ATCATATTTATCTGGCTAAAATTGAGTTGTGATGATATGAGGTAGTGCCATCTGTGCCAGGGAGAGTAGGGCAGTGCATGTTTAACGTATGCCAGCAAGGCTGGCTGGAGTGTTTTAGAGAATTTTGTGGTGTTTGGCTGTCACATTGGTTTGTACAGATGTTTGAGATGATGTATTTGTAAAGTTACCTGTGTTGGGGATGAATTGACAATAGGTCCTGCTGAACAGAAATAATGTGTGCGTGTGTGTTGGGTTGTGCTGTTGTAGCTGATCAAATGTATTTGTTCTGTCAGGGAACCCTGGAAGGGTGTAAGGTTTGAAGTTGTGTTGTAGCTTTCAGATGCTGCCAGAGATCTTAACAAAGCTGTGTGTGTGTGTGTGTGTGTGTGTATTGTACCAGAGGTGATGTCATCCTCTAATCAGTATCTGGTTTCTTTGGAGCTCTTGCAGCAGCGCAGAATCTGACAGGAAAGATTTCTGAGAGGGTATATATCTCACACATCCACAGACATCAACTGGCATTTGCTGTGGTAAGACGCTCAGCACATATCGGCTTGCCTTGCTTTAGTAAGTACTCAGGAAACCGTAATTCTTTATTTGGTCAGGGACATTTAGTGAGAATACTTTAGTATTGTTTTCTGCAACTGTGAGAAACTATCCAACTGTATTTGTTTATATCTCTGTGGTTGAAGCTGTGGTGTATTCTCTTGTTTTCTGTTTTATTTATCATTAAATATTTCAATACCTTTCATTGTGGCTGGTCCTTAGAGAATACTTTTAGCATTTGAGAGTACTTTTAGGATCATAAGAAGTTACTAGGCTATTGGCTCTGAGGCCCTTACAAGCCTAGCCAAGAATTTAGCCCATGTTCCAGCAAGTCTATACCCTATGCCACTGTCCAGCATTGAGACAGGTGGAATCCCAGGGGTGTATTTTCTGTTCCCCATCCAGTTATCCAGGTTGCACTTAAAAAGGATTAATGAGGTACTCTGCTTAATGTGGAGAGGGAGTCTATTCCACAAAAGGGGGAGTCTCTGGGACACGCATCTGTCCCGTCAACAAGTCCTATTGATGTCACAGACCAAGTTGAGGTCATGCGTGCAGGTTACTTGAGTGGAGCTTGACTTGCGCATATGCAGCAGTCCCATCAGGGCAGGGTCTGAAATTGCTTTGTATGTCATACAGAGGTCACCTCTGAGGAGTCTGTAGGAGACTGAGTAGAGGGACAGGGCATTTAGCCTGTCTGTGTAGGGTAGATGTTTGTGGCCCTGGATTCTCCTGGTGAGGAACCTCTGTGGTCTCTCCAACTACTGTATGTGCTTTGTGAGGTACATGCCAAATGGGGCATTGTACTCAATAATGGGTCTTATAAGTGAAGTGTACAGGGATGTATACAGGGATGCTATGACCACTTTGTCCCTGGTTGCGATACTCTTACAGATGAGGTGGGCCATGTAGAAAGCTTTCTGTTCAACAGAGGTAATATGGTGGTCAAAAGTCAGTTTGCTATCAACCTGGGTGCCCAAGTCCCTCATGACTGATGGCATGCTTAGGACCTCATTATCAATGTGATAATTTGGGGAGATGTCACTCTCCCCAAAGGGGATGATAATGATGCATTTCTTGGCATTCAGTTTGAAGCCATGTTTCTGGCAGCAGTCATTTGTTTGGGTGAGACCCTCTTGGAGGATGTCAACATCACTAAGGGAGTTGATGACAGCAGCCAGCTTGCTTTCATCTGCAAACTTGTTCAGCTATATCCCAGTGGTTTTGGCCTGCATATCAGAAAGGTATGTCCCAAACAGTAGAGGCCCCAAGACCGATGCCTGGGGTGCACCGCTCGTTACAGGTCTACTGCTTGAGGTGGCTTCCCCAATTTTGACTAGGTGGGTTCTATAAAGAGCTAGTTTGCTACCCATCTAGTAACATATGGATTGATGCCTAGTTGAGAGAGTTTATCTGTAATACCCGAGTGGCGAATATTATCGAAGGCTTTGGCCAGGCAAGGTAGGTGGTGTGCACCATCTTCCCCTCATCCATGGCCTTGATGACTGTCTCAAAGAAGTTGAACAAATTTAACAGACATGACCTCCGCTTAACGAAACCAAACTGTGTAGGATTGAGTGTCTGAAGGTTGCCAATGTCCTTGTTAATGAGATCCATGATAATCTGCTCCAAGGCTTTGCAGATCAGGCTAGTTAGGCTGATGGGTCTATAATTTCCTGGATTGGTGGACACTCTACCTTTATGCAAAGGGATGACAGTGGCTGTCCTCCACTCTGCTGGGCCAAAGCTGGTACTCAGGCTTTGGTTGTTTTGTGACACTATAGCCTCTCCTGAAAGCCTTGCTGCTTTGCTCTCACTCTGCCATTTGTATTAGTATTAATATTACATGGTATAATTGAGTACCTTTTGTAAGAGCCTTAGGGTAGCTGACTGGTGGTAGCATGATTACCTGAGAGTCTGGGCAGAAAAGGGCACAGCTAGTAATCTATGTCAACTTTTCCCAGGTGTGTGTGTGTACGTGTGCGTACGTGTGCGTGTGTGTGTGTGTGTGTGTGTGTGTGTGTACGTGTGTGTGTACGTGTGTGTGTACGTGTGTGTGTGTGTACGTGTGTGTGTGTGTACGTGTGTGTGTGTGTACGTGTGTGTGTGTGTGTGTGTGTACATGTGTGTGTGTGTGTGTACATGTGTGTGTGTGTACATGTGTGTGTGTGTGTGTACATGTGTGTGTGTGTGTGTGTGTGTGTGTGTGTGTGTACTACTGGAAATAGGAACTGAGCACTCCAAAGTGGTCAGTGTGGAGTTTTGTTTTGGTCTGGAGAGAGAGAGTCCAGCCCCAGGTCTGGAGCAATGCTCCCTGTGTGTTCTTAAGGAAAATTGTAGTTTGATGCAGGGAGCAGCATATAAAAATACTGTGTAAATCAATCTTTGCTCTTATTGACCATCCCTCACCAGTTTCAGTGGTGAGGATCGAGTCTTCTTGACTGCTCTCTTGGAGTAGGGACTCATCACATATTGGTAACAGCTGGGTGGGATATTACTTGAACTTCAGTAGCCGGTGGGCAGTTGTCACTGACGGTGTGTGTACTCTCAGCAGCCACAAGGTAGACATAAGAGTTTCAGTTTCACAACAGTTTTATTTATTTTTGTTTAGTTTAGTTTGGACAGGGAAAGCAGCCAAGGATGTCAGCAGAGGATTATAGCAAGCTGACAAAGAACCAGTTGGCCAAGGTGTGAGAATGGTAATGGTAGTGCATATCCAAAGCTATCTGTTGCACAAGTAGCAAAAATTTCTAATGTCAATGTTTCACTTACACAATAGGACGATGAAAGTAACGTTGTTAACAATTCAAATAATTCAGATACTTCAGAGCCTGTATCAGGCTTTTGTCCTGTGAGACGGAGTGAATGTATACGCAGTCATAATAATCGTACTACAATTGACCAACATAATGTGAACGGGCGAAGTTTGGCGAACCAAAGTTTTCAAGAGTTCAGTCACACAGGAGCCATACCGAAGAAATATTACAATCGGAACCAAAAGAACAAACGCCGCAACAGCAAGTTCAAAAGATAGTAAATGAAGATGCTTGCATAGTAAACATTGTCACAAACTCGACAGGGGACTTTAAAATCTTCAGTTATTCTTCTATGAGGATTGATCCTGTGCTTAGTGAATTACTTGCAAGGGGCAACACTTTTGTCCCAAGTAGACCTTCGAACTTAGTCCAATTAATCATGGACTTAAAGTTGTTTGTGAGGAAGTTGAACTTGACTGTACTTTTTGGTAACACTGCCAACATTAACCAAGGGTTAAGGGTCCCAAGCATGTTTAACCCTCCTTTACATCCAACATTAAAGACTTTTGAACATGTGTGTGAATTGGACTTCAGACACTTTTCTAAAGCCTTAAAGTCTGGTTTACCCAATATGAAGTCTAATGTTACTTTGGAAGAGCAATCAGTGTTGCAATTGTTAAGAACATCGCAAGTTAGAGTAGTCAAGCCTGATAAAGGCAGGGGGTGGCTATATTCGACCAGGCTGATTATAATAAAAGAATGCAAACTTTGTTATCTAGTGAAGCATACTCAAAAGCCTCATTGAATGAAGTAAATACAGCATACAACCATATAAAAGGCTATTTCAATGACTTATTCATTGAATCAATAATAGATATTGATACCTTTAATTACATGACACTACCCTGGCCTAGGACCCCAGTTATGTTTGGCATTCCCAAAGTGCATAAAGACTCACTCGATCCACCCATGAGACCTTTAATAGATGGAAGAGGCTCAATTACATATCCTTGTGCTAAAGTAGTAGACACTATTTAAAAAAAAATACCTTCAGACTGAACCCCAGATTTGTAGAGATTCTTGGTCATTTTTACAAAAGATAAATAATTTGGTTTTAAATGGAGACGACAACTTTCTCACCATTGACGTCAAGGACCTCTACACTTCAATCCCATATTTGGATGGTATTGAATGGGTCAGTATTTTGTTAAAATCTAAAAATGCACCAACTCAGGAGATTTACACTGTAGAAACTTTATTGGATATTATTCTTACAAATAATTATTTCTTGTTCAATAACGAGTTCTACTTACAAAAACGTGGGGTGGCTATGGGTTCACCCTGTGGGGCCAGTTTTACAAACTTAGTGATGGCATACTGGGAAAATAATTTATTTTTAAGAATAGTGAGCACAGGGTGAACCTTACCTTTTATACACGTTTTTTTGGATGACATTTTTGTGATCTACCATAGTAGTGAACATCAGGCTCAGACATTTGTGTCTTACTTGAACTCTACTACGGAGTTTAAGTTTACATTCAACTTTAGCACAATGTGTATAGACTATTTGGACTGTAAACTGTCTAAAGATACCATCAATAATAGATACGTGTCAAGAATTTACAGAAAAGACACGTATTCTAACTCTTTCCTTCACTTTTCGAGCTGTCATCCATTCCATCAAAAACGCTCTATAGTGAAGGGCCAGCTCATTAGGGCAGCCAAGATGTTTACATTAGATTAGA
Organism: Protopterus annectens; assembly: GCF_019279795.1. Classification (NCBI taxonomy): domain Eukaryota; kingdom Metazoa; phylum Chordata; order Ceratodontiformes; family Protopteridae; genus Protopterus; species Protopterus annectens. The sequence continues at coordinate 1,173,888,204 of NC_056744.1, read as the reverse complement.
TACTGATTTTAGTGATGAATGTATACAGTTGAGCAATATGTTCCAACAGCGGGGTTATCCTATTTGTTTAGTACAGTCTCTAGTTGCGGAGGTAACTTATAAGAGACATACGGGTCTGATTAAACCTATTCTAAGTAGAAAAACATCATATGGTAGTATTGTCCATAGACCGGACTCAGAGTCTATAGTACCTCAGATACTTATAACTGAACAAATGCAAGTCAATGAAACCTATAAGGACTTCAGAACCAGTTTTATTACTTCCTTTAGTAAGGACAGTGACACAGATTTATTTTATACAAAAATTGGGAGTTTATCACTAACAACAAACTCCTGATTAATAAATTTGGGGATCTCCCTAAACTAGTGTTTAAGAAAGGACCTAACCTTAAGAACCTCCTTGAAAGGAAGGTAACACCATGTTTAACTAAACAAATTGGGATGACTACATGCGGGTGTTGTAGAATGTGTAAATTTATGGAACTTGGTGAAAGTTTTTGTATAAATGGGAGAAAATACAAGATGAAATGCAAATTCCATTGTAATTCTAAACAGGTCGTTTACGTAGCCAGATGTCAATTCTGCTCAGCCTTCTATGTGGGGAAGACTGAGCGTAGGCTTCATGATAGAGTTTATGAACATACTTATGCCATCGAGACTAACAAACAGGAGAACCCTCTAGCTAGACACCTAGCTTTTAATGAAAATCATTATTTTTATTTAAAGCGATTGATCAGATAAACATGGATCTTAGAGGTGGTCCTTTTATTTACTTGAAGAATGAGAATTAGCCTGGCAGATTAGGCTTAATGCCTTTTCAAGTCCTGGACTTAATGCCACTTGTAATATTGCCTGTTTTTTAAAGCTTAGAAGTCAGATAAGGTAGAATACAATAGGTAGAGTTGTGAATGTTTGGGGCAATATTGTATCATGATTGTACAAATGTACTACATACATGTTTAGTATTCTTCAGTATACATATCTTGATTGAATATTTTTCCGTACGTACATGACATTTTCGGTTAAACTAACTTGTATGGTTTGACATGACAGGGTGTTTAAATTAAAACAGACAGTATTGTTTAATAGTTACAAACTCTTTTTGGAGGGTGAAGGTATTCACACACACAAAAAGAAATCGTAACAAAGCTGTTATTTACTTTTTTTTGTAGTTAAACAGTTGATAGGTAAGGTAGCATTCTATTTAAGGTTATTTTTTTAGTAGTAATAGAATTGAATATTTTATGGGAATTATATATGTTTGAATATTAAGCTTAATAAGCTTAACTAGTTATTTTAACATATTCTTAGTATTTGAGGTGAGCGTTTTTTTTTTACTTCTAGACTTATATTCAGTTAAATTATGAGAGGAACTTGTTTTATTTATTTCATTTGATGTGTTAATTTGTACTCTGACGTTTTTAAAGAACTATTTAAACTTGTAAGGTACTTTGAGTGTATTTATCTGATGAAGTTGCCGTAACACGGCAACGAAAAGTGCTTCATTTAATAAACAGCATTGGTTTCCTTTTCGTGCCTTGCCAAGTCTGTTGGATACTTTTGCACATTTTTTGGCATTAGTTTGTCTTTTTACTTTGTTTCTGTGAGAAGCCAAAGGACTGGTGCATGCCAACCTGACTAAAGAAGAAATTATTTCAGCCTTGGTCATAGCAGCAACACAGACCAGCAACCTGAGATTCTCAGAAGTATTGGTGTCATTCAAAGGGGATCCAGTGTCTGTCAGCCTGGGATGACATGCTTGACAAGCCACGTTGCTTCGCTAGGGATGGCTTGCACCTGTCACCCTTAGGCTTTCGTATACTGGCCAAGGCTCTTGCCACCCCCATAGTGCCTTTTTTAGGCAAGGCTCAAAGAACAAACCCACCTCCATAGACAACCCAAGGATAAAAAAACTAAAGGTAATGCTACTCAATGCCAGAAGTCTAAACCTCAAGATGCACGCACTCGTGGCTCTCCTCAGTATGGAGAAAAATCGATGTCTGTGCAGTAACAGAAACCTGGTTCAAGGCTCCTGAGAGCACCCCAGCACTACCAGGTTATAACTCATACCATGCGTTTCGACCCCAAAACTCGGACCGAAGCACAAAAGGAGGGGGAGTATCTATATTCATCAGATACCTACATCTCCAGGTTAGTGACACTGCACGAAGCATCGGAAACCATCCATGTGCAACTAACAGCGGGCAAAACTGCCTTTCAGTTTGTAGCCTGCTACAGAACACCCTCCCTATTACAGGAACCCCACTTGGCATTCCTGAGAACACTGGAGAATATGAAGGTCTCACCAAACACTATGTTATTGGGTGACTTCAACTACCCAAACATTGACTGGGAAAACTACTCCAGCCCAAACACCCTCGCCCAACAGTTCCTTGAATTTATAAACTCTAACGCAATGGAACAACTGGTCACCACTCCCACAAGAGGGAACAACATATTGGACCTGGTCATCACCAACATGGGGGCTCTAAGTTCCACACCAGAGGTAAACCCCTCATTGGTAAGATCAGACCATAAACAAATTTCCGTGGACATCCATATCCCATCCCCACCCCCAGCCAAGGAAATCACTGAAAAGAATTTCTCAAAAGCCAACTTTGACTTCTCAAGACTGAGGTGGAATCCTTCAAAGCCCCTGGGCCAGAGGATAATACAGCCCAATCCGCAGAATCCTTTACAAATGCATTCTATGAGCACCTGCAGGAATCCATGGATCGTGCTATCCCAAATAAAACCAAGACTCACTCCTCCAAAAACAGGAGACCGGTCTGGTGGACCCCGGCCATAAATAAGCTATACAACAGAAGGAGGAAGCTACTACATGACAGAGCAAAATCCCAAAAAGGGAAGGCATCTCTGATCAGTATTAGCAAGAAACTTTGATCCCTCATAAAATCATCAAAGGCCAGTTTCAAAAGAAACATTGCCCTAGACACTAAAGATAATCACAAGGCCTTCTTTAGTTATGTTATGTCAGGAACATGGTGAGGAAACTCCCAGATATGCTCTGAATTGTTGCATAACGGTACAAAATATACCGAACCTACAGACATAGCCAACATCCTGGCAGACAGATTCAGCGCAAACTTCTTCCCCCCCCAGAGGAGCAAATGCCTATCCCAACTGAATGTAACCCCCCTGATATCACAGATGCACAGGTGAAAGCTGCCCTCTCCAAAGCAAAAAACACAGAATCTATGGGACCGGACGGTGTCCCAGGCTGTGTCTTACACGAGCTCCAAGAAGAACTGAACCCTCACATTAAGTCATTGTTCAAACTTAGCCTTACTACAGGATATGTACCCAAAGAATGGCGTAGTACAGCTACAGTGGTCCCACTCCACAAAGGTGGTGCCACAATGGACCCCAGAAACTATCGCCCCATAATCCTGACTAGTCTGGTTTGTAAAGCTATGGAGCGTATTATCATGGAACTCATAAACAAAGACATTGGGAGCATCCAGACACTGGACCCTACCCAATTCGGCTTTGTTAAGGGCAGATCTTGCCTCTTAAACCTAGTTGATTTCTTTGAAACAGATACCAAAGGCATAGAAGAGGGCAAAGTAGTCGACACAGCCTACCTGGACCTCTTAAAAGCCTTCGACACAATACCCCACTGGCATCATAAATAAGCTTACCAGCTTAAATATCAACCCCTATATCACAAGATGGATTGCAAACTGGCTGAGAGATAGAACCCACATGGTCAGAATCGCAGGTGCCATGTCCGAACCCAAACCAGTTACAAGTGGCATCCCGCAGAGCTCAGTTCTGGGACCTCTCTTGTTCGGTATATACTTCTCTGAGGTTCAGGCTAACATGGGGGGATTATGGCTGACAAAGTTTGCAGATGACTGCAAACTGAGGGCCATAATCGAATCCCCAGCTGACACAAGCATCCTCGAAAAGGGTCTCACAGAGATGGATGCTTGGTGCCAGAGACACGGCCTCAAGCTAAATGCTAAAAAGTGCATAGTCAACCCCTTTGGGAAAAACAACGTGCCCAACAAATTACCACATAGGTGGTAATCCATTAAGTACGGAAGAAGTAATTAGAGATTTGGGGACCAACGTAGATAGTAATCTCTCCTTTGATAATCATGTTGCCAAAGTGGTTACAAAGACCTTCTATATAGACCACCTTATCACGAAAGGGTTCGCATCTAGATCAAGAGAGGTCATTGTGCCCCTCTACTCGTCCCTCATCAGGCCCATAATTGAATACAATGCCCCTTTTGGGATGTACCTTACCTGACACCTGCAGCAACCGGAGAGACCCCAAAAGTACCTCACCAAGAGGATCATGGGCTACAAACAGATGCCCGTTGCAGCTCGACTAAAGAAACTCCAGCTCTACTCAGTTGCTTACCACCTACTCAGAGGCGATCTATGCCTGACGTACAAAGCCATGTCAAACCCAGAATTAATGGACATGCTCCACCTCAAAAAATCCAAGCCCCTTAGAGCTACATGCTCCAGGGACCTAAACCTCAGCACAAAAATAAATAGGACATGCTGGAGGGACAGATTAATTTCCCAGAGGCTCCCCTCACTCTGGAATAAAATCCCAATTCATGTTAGACATAGACCCTTGCTGACCCTCTTCAAGCGAAATCTGGATGCGTGGATGGGAAATCGCAAATTCACCCCTGGGATCTGTTCTGTGTCCCTGCTAGACAGAGGCACAGTAAACTAATCTTAAAAGGGTACCTTCTGTGACCTAATTTACAGAGGCACAGTAGGCTAATCTAATAGGGAGGCGGAAGCCAAATACACTCTGGCTAGGCTTATAAATGCCCTAGGGCAGATAGCCTAGTATCTACTTATGAACCTGGAAGACAGCCAGTCTGGTGATGGAGACGTGCAGTCTTCAGAAACAGGACAGTTCACCTTTTCCTCATGTGAAAGTTAGAGATTTGAACTTGAGGCCAAATGACTGGAGAAGTAGATGGAATTAAAATCCGAAGAGAAACTGTGACATTTGGAGGCTGAAGAGAGACTTGTGGCATTTTGGAGGTCAAAGAGAGACTGCGGCATTCGAAGGCTGAAGAAAATGAGAAACAGCACCAACATGAGAGGGAGATCCTGACTCTTCGACAGGTAATGGGGAAGGGAATAACTGAACCCCAGAAGCAATAAAGGTCAGTAAGTTCCTTCCATAGTTTACAGAGGGGGATGATTTTGATGATTTTATTCATGTATTTGAGAAGGATGTAAACAGTATAATGCTGAACAAGGGTTCTGGGTATGGTTCCTGATCCCCTTACTCCATGGTAAAGCTGTAACTGCTGTTTCTAAATTGTCTGATACTGATTGCTTAAACTACGATAAAGTTAAACAGTGCTTACTGGAATGTTTTAAGTTAACACCTGATGCTTACAGAAAAAAAGCTTTGTGAGCATAGAAGCAAGGCAGATGAAAGTGTATGTGATTATATTGCTGGATTGCTGGATGAGAGGGTGTCAGGTCATCATTTTTGAAGGGCTAGCAGACCTTTTGGTGAGGGAACAAGCCCTTAGTACTTTGCCTGAGGACGTGAGAATCTGGTTGGCTGACAGGGATTGTAACTCTGCTGATGAGCTAGGGAGAAAAGGGGATCTGTACTTATCAAGCAGGTCATCACTGCACAAGAAGGGAATACCCAGCACTTCACATGATTATAGGGGAACCCATGGTGGGCAGCTTGAACCACCCCAACAGAGAGTACATCAGTAACAAGGGAAGCCACTACTTAAGGTACACAGCCAGTACCAAGGGTTAGATGTTTTAAATGTAACCAGAGGGGCCATGTAGCACACAAATAGCCACTGAGGCAAGGTGGGGAACAAAAAAATAGAAGAAGCCAACAAGTAAGGATAACAGCATGTCAGTGGAAAGTTGTCTGGAGATAACAGGGGTACCAAATTATCGCCGAAGTTTGTATCCTATATTAGTGGATGGAATACAGGCCATTGCTAGGAGAGACACAGCCTCTGACCATTTTGCAGCCTGCAGTGGTTGAGGAGGAGCAGTACTTTCTTGGGCAGTTCATACCAGTCAGAGCTTTAGGAGCGACCCCATTCCAAATACCTTTGGCCAGAGTCCACCTTGACTAGGAGGGTGGAAAAGGAAGCAAGCAAGTAGACATGTTGGAGGATATCCCTGCAGATGTTTTAATAAGGAATGATTTTGATAATGCAGTACCTTGTGTGCATGATGTTACATGCACTCAGGCTTGGAAACAGATGTGTGGGTCTGGCAGCCTGGGGAGACTCAGACAGACCCACACTTGAATCTGGGGTTGGTGAGGTGTCTGTTTCAAGGAGGGAGCTACCATGTAGCACTGAGACTGAAAAAGTGAGCCACAGATGCTGATAGCTACTGATGTTCCGGTGGACAGGGTGACTGCAAAGTTAGAGGTGAATGGTAGTACGCAGGCTGAAAGGGAGGCACTGCTGTCAGAAGCTAGAATAGTGAACACTTCTGTCCAGAACCTTTGAATGGTAGTATTACAGAGAATATTTACACATCTAATTAGCACGACCCACACTTTCCTTTAACAACATGTTACAATATCAGTTTTGTTACCACCTTTAATAAAGATATGGAACAAATTAAATCTATTCTGTTTAAAAATTGGCACTTCATTAGGGATAATCAATTTTTGACAGACAAACTTGGTCCTTCTCCTTCTATAGTGTATAGGAGAGGAGCTAACCTTAAAAGTATACTAGAAAAGAAAAATGTTACAGCTAATACTAGATCCAAAGGTACCTTTTTATGTGGGTCATGCAACATGTGTAGATATGTTAAATCTGGTAGCTCTTTTGTATTAAACAACAAAAAATTTTTTATTAAATATAAACTTAATTGCGAGTCAAAAAGCATTATATATTTGGCTACTTGCGATTGTTGTTTTGCCTTTTACCTAGGTAAAACTGATCGAAAATTTAAAGAGAGACTATACGAACATATTTATGCTATAAAGAAAAATAAGACGGAAAATGCTTTAGCCAAGCGTATTAATGCTAACCCAGGTCACAGTTTCCATTTTCAAGTTATTGATCAAATCCCTCCTGACATCAGGGGTGGCCCATCTTCCCTTTTATTGGAAGTCCGAGAGCTTGAATGGCAACTAATTTTAGATGCGTTTACTTTGCCTGGCCTTAACGAACATTGTAATATAGCCTGTCTCTTGAAACTTAGAAGCTCTCTGAGATAGTTCCCATTTAGCCATAATATATTAAACCTATTACAAGATTTCTTTTTGACGCTTGCTACAATATATTTTATTTGTATTCTAGTTAATCAACATGGTGATTAGCACATGAAAGTGCAATACAAGTATTACTTAGCAGGTTCTCTTATTGATGTAAATGTATTTAGGAAAAAGGTTTCCTATTGTTTTTATCTTATTTTGTATTGATTGCAGTACTGTGTCTTAGTTTTAATATTCAATGACAGTTTGGTGATTTTTAACCATGTGTTTACCATTTATATGCTGACTGATAGAGTTGTGATTTAATTCCAACTTTTAATTTTCAACTAAGCGTTTACTGACGTAATTACGCCAATGTTAGTTTAAATTTGGCACCTTATTGTACTCTTGTCATATTCCTCTGAAGAAGTTACTCGAGTGGTTGTAACGAAAACGTATTGTGTTTTTCAAAATAAACCGTTTACGTTCAGGACATCATTTTCTGGCTGTCGTGTTTAGGTCTGAGCTTCCTTTTCTTTTGTTCACGAGTTTAACACCTGCGGGATTTACTAACCTTAGGAGGCACCTGATTCTCAAGGAAAAGGGGAGACTATACTAGAACAAAGGGTTACTGCATAGAGAGCGAGCTCCTGATGGAGGGCTAGAAGGTGAGGTAATACAGCAGTTGGTAGTGGCCAGAGCCTATCGTCTGGCACTTCTAGCCATAGCCCATGACGTTCCTTTTGCAACTCATATGAGCATAAGGCGTACCAAGAGATGCATCATGCAGAACTTTTATTGGCCTGAGATTGTAAGGGATGTAACACAGTACTGCAGGACATGTGAGCAGTGCCAAAAGGTAGGCAAGGCAGGAGACAAGGTCATGGCACCTTTGATGCCTTTGCCTGTGATTGAGGAGCCATTTCAGAGGATAGCTATGTATATTGTGGGGTCTCTGAGTACTACAAGTTCCACAGGGAAGAAGTATATCCTGGTGGTAGTAGACTATGCCACTAGATACCCTGAGGTGGTTGCTCTGTCCTTCATTGAGGTAGAGAAAGTGGGAAATGCTTTGTTTGAGATTTTCAGCAGGGTAGGTTTCCCAAGAGAAATCCTGACTGACAGAAGTGCCAATTTCATGTCAGACCTGCTGGCTTGTTTGTGGAAATGCTGTGTGGAGAAGCACCTAAAAACCACCCCCTACTTACCCTCAGACCAATGGTCTTGTTGAGAGGTTACAATCTACACTGAAGACCATGCAATGGGCATTTGCAGACCAGTTTGAGAGAGTGGGACAAATACTTTCCCTATCTGCTGTTTGCATGCAGAGAGATACCCCAGGAATTCACAGGTTCTTCACCCTTTGAGTTGCTATATGGGCATAGGGTGAAGGAGCTTTAGATTTGATTTGTGATGAGTGGGACGGTGAGTGTGAATCTTACAGGGTGTCTGTTGTGGCATATGCCCTAAACCTCAGAACAATGCTTAGGGAACTCATGGGCTTGGCGCAGGAGAACCTGGCAGGATCCCAACAACAGAAAAAGGTCTGGTATGACAGGAATTAGTCAGCCCAAGAGTATGCTGTAGGACAGCAGGTTATGGTGCTCATTCCTGTCAGGCCCAGTAAGCTGCAGGCAGCGTTGGAGGGACCCTTTGAAGTGGTAAGGAAGGTCATTGATGTTAATTACATGGTAAACCTGCTAGGCAGGAGGCAAGGGCACAAATTGTGCCATGCTAACAAGATGAAGCCTTGCCATGATAGAGAGGCCCTGGTGTGAGTATTATCAGTGGATGGCAGGCATTCCAAAAGCTTAAAGGGGCTTTGGGAGGACCCTTGTGTTAGCCAGTCCAGATTTCTGCAAATAATTTGTTGTGCAGGTGGATACTTCAAACCATGGGGTGGGGGCTGTGCTCAGCCAGGTTTATTCAGAGTCAGAAGGGCACCCAGTTGTGTACATCAGCCACAGACTCCAACTCAGGGAGAAATGTTATGCAGCTGTGGAAAAGAAATGTCTAGCCATAGTATGGGCGCTGCCACTACAAAAACTTCAGCTCCATCTGTATGGAAAGAAATTCACTCTGGTTACAGACCACAATCCCTTTACATGGCTACATTGAACCAGCCAGCAAAATTCAAAGTTATTAAAATGGAGCCTAGGGTTGCAGGCATAGGCATGATAGTACAGGACCATAGTGGGGTCAGCAATGCCAATGCAGATGGGCTGTCAAGGCAGGGTATAAGTTAATGTGTTCCCAGACAGGCCCATTTCTGTCAAGCAACATTTTTCCAGGGTCACTTGAAAAAATAGCTTGTTTTCAAAGGGGTGGAGAGATGTGATGATAATGATGTCGTGCCATCTGTGCCAGGGAGAGTAGAGTGTCTATGTGTAGCATATGCCAGCATGGCTGGCTGGAGTTTTGTAAAGAATTATTTGTTTGGCTGTCACACTGATTAGTAGAAATGTTTGAGATGAGGATTTATTTCTAAAGTTACTTGTGATGAGGATGCATTAACAGTAGGTCCTGCTGGACAAAGAGTGTGTGCGTGTGTTGGGTTGTGATATTATAGCTGATCAAATCTGTGTTTTGTCAGAGAACCCTGAAAGGGTGGAAGGTTTGAAATTGTGTTGTAGCTTGTAGATAATCCCACAGATCTTAGCAAAGCTGTGTGTGTGTGTGTTGTACCAGAGTCAGGTGACCACAGGTAATGTCGTTCTCTAACCAGCATCTGGTTTCTTTGGAACTCTTGCAGCAGCACAGAATTTGTCAAGAAAGATTTCTGAGAGGATATTTTATCTCACACACCAAGGACAGAGGCAGACATTAACTGGCTTTTGCTGTGGTAAGACACTCAGCACATATCAGTTTGCCTTACTTTTAAGTAAGCAGTCAGGGAACGGTAATTCTTTAAACAGGGACATTTAGTGAAAATACTTTAATATTGTTTTCTACATCTGTAAGAAACTATCCAACTATATTTTTTATATCTCTGTGCTTGAAACTCCTGTTTATTGTATTCAGTATTCTCATGTTTTTCTGTTTTACTATTTATAATTAAATATTTTAATACTTTTCATTGTGGCTGGTCCTTTAGAGAATACTTTTTAACTTCTTGAGAGTATTTATGTTTTATTGTCACTGTGGCCACTCCTGAACGCCTTGCTGCTTTGGTCACACTCTACCATTTGTAGTAGTATTAATTTTATGCAGTATAGCCGTGGTGGTGCAGCAGTAGCGTTATCGCCTCACAGCAAGAGGTTCTCTTGTTCGATTCTCGGCTGGACTGCCTTCTGTGTGGAGTCTGCATGTGCTCCCCGCGGTCGAGTGGCATTCAAAAGACGTGCGTGAATGGGCTTGCCTCCGTTGAAGGTTGGGCATCGGGCTAGCACCTCAACACCATAAAAATCAACTGCCAGTCATTAGTGGACCGGTGTTCTGCTGTGGCAACCCCTAACCGGGAAAATCCGAAAGAACAACATAATTGGGTACCCTTTGTAAGAGCCTTAGGGTAGCTGACTGGTGGCAGCATGATTACCTCAAGAGTCTGGACAAAAAGAGGCACAGCTAGCAAATCTGTGCCAGCTTTTCCTGTGTGTGTGTGTAACTCAAATATCCAAGTTTGTGTCAACTACTGGGAACAGGGACACCGAGCTCTAAAGTCAGTGTGGAGTTTTGTGTGAGCCTGCAGAGGGAGAGAGAGAATCTGAGCCTTGGTGGTCTGGAGCATGCTTCCTATGTGCTCTTTAGGAAAATTATACTTGGTGCAGGGAACTGCATCTGAAAATACTATGTGAATTCATCTTTGCTCTTCTTAGTGACCATCCCTCACCAGAGTCGATGGTGAGGATTGAGTCTCCTTGATTGCTTGAGTAGGGATCCGTCAGAATAATAATCAGCTGCTACAATTTAGACCACATTCAAAGCAGTGTTAGTACTCAGGTTTAAGAGCAAATTGCATTAAAGAGAGATTGGCTGATGGTACCTCCCCTCAACAGTTTACACCCAGGATAATTGCCCCTCTTGGCCTGCCCTAGCTATACTACTGCCAGGTATATAGACACCATTTTTACTGGGCTTTATAAGGACAGGCTGCTAGCTTCCTTTCTGGAGCCAAAGTTCTGGGATGCTGTAATTGCTCTTGGATCCCTACATCTCAAGAAATACAACTGATATAGTGGTGGCTCATGTTGTGGTAAATAACCTTAGCTACTCCTATGAAAGGCAGATGCAGAAGGAAGTTATTAACCGTGGTATGCATGGGTCCAAGACAGGAAAGACACTAGTCTTGAGTGGTAATATGTCATCAGTTAGAATGGTGCCTAAATTCAAAATAATATAATTGTCTTTAAAATTGTCATAGTGGTCCGGTATTTGTCTGCCTGGGATGAGATGGCTGACATATACCCACTTGTTTTAAAAAGGATGGTCTGCACTTCTCTTAAAGCTACTGCAGTCTGGTCAAGATATTTGCTACCCCCACAGTAGCATTTTGGAACATAGCCGGCCTGGATTTTTGACTTAGGAAATTGCAGTTCAGGACATATCAAGATTGCTCTTGACAGTGACAGAAATTTGAAAAAAATGACCAAACTTAACACCTTCTTTCAACTCAGAAACTGACATATATATGTAATTACAGAAATGTGTTTTTATGTAATGATAGCGCTCTCTCTCTCTCTCTCTGTTAAAAGGTTCAGCACCTTTCACACATTCAGAATAATTGGTAGCCCATCATTTTCAAAAAAAAAATA